>NC_056693.1:52100000-52227500 GCF_018350215.1 Panthera leo
GTGCCTTCTCGGCTCCTGTTAGAAGGGATGCCACCCTTTCTGTGTAGACATCAGCGATCCTAGGGCCTGACAGTCAGAGGAAACAGTATCTTAAAGTGGAAGAAGCCCTGGGCTTGGGATGAAATAAGACCTAGGTACAAATCCTTTGTCTTCTACGTACTAGCTCACTGACCCAAGGCAGGTTGCTGAGGCATCCGAGCCTCAGTGTTCACATCTACGAAGTGGAGATAGTAGTGCGTACCTTGAAGGGTTGTGGATGGAGCAAATGAGGTAGTGCGAGGTGTACTTCTAATCCACATTGATCTTAGCAAAACCCCCCAGCCACCTAATTCTGCCTCACAGCAGACCCGCTCTGGCTTCTTCTAAGTCACTAACACTTGAAAAGACTTCCCTTTTTACCTGTCTCCCCCCCCAAAGTATATTTAAGAGGGCAGCTTTCAATATCATGATGTCTTATGCCTAATAATCCTGATGGCTTAGCTGTCTTGATTGTGTCACTCAGTAGATGGACGGGTGGGTAGATTGATTTTGTTTTAACACCTGTGCCATCCCGCTGGCCTGACTCTTTTTCAGATGCTCAAATGCCACCGAGTCCTGGGTTTTTGGAGGCGGACGTAAATACTAAGAGTTTTAAGTGGCATGGAGTCGCTGCGGGTTTGTTATGTAAACCCTCAGGGATATTTATACCCTCTACTGAGAAGGGTAATTGAGCTTCCAAACCACCCACCAAGATTTCTGCCTGTAAAATATTTAAGGACTGGTACTATAAAGCCATTTCCCTTATGCAATTTGTTTTCCATCTAGAAGCAGGAGAATAAGGGGAAATGGCTCAGAGTAACTTATAAAAGCCAAACTCTTAAGCCACTAAATGCATCTCCTCCACAATAGCACCTGGAGAAGGGCTGAAGGCAGACAAAAAGTAAGCAGAAGAGGGACCAGGGTTCAGAAATTGAGATGACAGAGCTCCACAATGCGGTGCGATGATGGCGTCATAAATCATCCCTTCGGTATCAAGCTAGACGTTCCCTGCAAGCAGATCACGGAGTGTGTAGAAGGGATTTTTGATAAAAGGGGCCAAGTTAAAGGATGTGAGAGCCTGAACTTTAAAAAGCAGAGCAGGCTGCCAGGATACCTCTGAGTAGCTCACACACAGTGGGGAAGAGTCCGTGGCTGAGCTTACACGAGGACCGTCGGCCCAGACCTGCGGGGATGAGCTTTCTCACCTGCCTTGCAGAAGGGTCTTGAGGCGTGCTTTCCCGGGGAGCCCATCCCCCTAGAGGAGGCTGCTGCAGGAGCCTGGTGAGGTGGTGCCGGGTGACAGATGCTCTAAAACAAGGCTGTGTTTAGAGATGCTCTAAAACAAGGTTATATGCACAACCTGGGATTAGAACTGAAGAGATGGGAAGGGAACGCTCAGGGACCGTAACAGGTGCGTACATTTCAGATCGGTGTGTTATGAAACGTAACACTAGCTGCCCACCTGTAGACAGTGGCTCACACATGGGAAACTTTGCGGGGCGCTGTCTCTTCTGTCTCTCTGCCCCTCCCCTGCTTGCGCTCTGTCTCTGTCTCTCTCAAAAATAAATACACATTTAAAAAAGTAAACACACACACACAGGGAACTTTATTGGTTTTACATAAGGTCCAAAGTGGCTGTTCTGTAATAATAGGTGGCTCCCCCCCCCGGTGGTGGCTTGGGGACCCAGGCTCTTTCCATCTTGTGGTTCTGTTATCCTCCAGGTCTGGCTTCCAAGGCTGCACCGGTCGTGTGCATCACACTGGTGGAAGAGGCCACGTGTGGGCCGTCACGTAGGAGGCATCTGAAGGACCAGGCCTAGGGGTGGCACCCGTGTGTGGAACGTAAGAGGCTAAGAAATATGGTCAAGCTGTGTGCTCAGGAAGAAGAGGAAACAGGTTGGGCGAACAGACAGCAAGTCTTTGCCCTGGTTGTTGTTTGAAGTCACTTTGGATCCTCAGTACTTGTTTTTTATGCCCAAACTCTTCATGTGGTTGACTCTGGGGATAGCCAGACGTGAATGGAGCATGCTCCCTGCTGTCCACTGTCTTAGCCTCTTGGGGAGGCAAGACCCTATTCTTAGCGTCCACCGTGCCAAGTGCCAAGGTCTGTCTTCCACTAGAAAGGACGATACGTGCTCACCGCCACGGCCTCCCTAGTTATTGACGGTGGCCGCGGGACACTTCTGGCCAACGAGTCCAAGCAGAAACTCACCCAAGCCTTCTTAGAGACCTTCTGTTCTCGGATGGAAAGGCAGGGTGCTGCTGGTGTTTTCCATCTCCCTTTCTTCCTTCGCACAGTGCAGCTTTGATGCTGACAGACACGGCCTTTTCATTCTGTTGTAAAGCAACCGACAGGAGGGGAAGGTCACGAGAATGGCAGAGAGAATGGCCGTCACCGTATAGGACCATGGCCTGGAGTCAGCAACTGCATAACCATCAGGCAAGTGTCTTCGTCCAAGGTCTCCTTTTCCCCTTCCTGTCAATGAACCACTATGAAACATGGCGAGCGATATGAGTATGGGATACGGGTGTGAGAGAGATTCTGGATAATCCTCAGGGGTGAAAATTCTTTGAGAATTTAAGTCATCCCTCACCCCGTTTGTCTGCTTGAACATATGCCAAATAATCATTGTGTTTTGCTTCATTTGGGAAATACTCCAGTGCAATGCTTCTAGGAAGTGACCAGTTTTTACACAGGAAGACTTTCTTTCCTGTCCAGATTTTTCTCAGCCGCTCATTTCTGGTGTGGTGATGTGGGATATGATCTCAGAACTTTGCATCTTGCGTGAAGTCCCCGAAGTGATATTTGAACTTCTTGGCTTTCTTACTGTTATTGTCCCCTTTCCTCTGTGACTTTGTAGTGAGACACATTTATGTTGTGGAAATTGCCTCAGGGTATTTAAAAATCTGTATTTGGGCCACCTTGGTTAGAAGATGAAAATCCATAGGTGATGTTACCTGAACGTCATTTGACCTGAATTAGACTATGGTTTCTGTCACTCACTTTTTAAAAAATGTTTATTTTGAGAGAGAGAGAGAGAGAGAGAGAGAGAGAGAGAGAATACAGGGGAGGAGCAGAAAGAGAGAGACTCTCAAGCAGGCTCCAAGCTGTCCGTGTGCAACCTGATGCAGGGCTCGAACCCATGAACCATGCGATCATGACCTGAGCCGAAATCAAAAGTCTGACCCTTCACTGACTGAACCACCTGGGCACCAGTTTCTGTCACTCTTAACAAAAATAGTATTATTAGTAAGAAGACTACCACCACACTACTACTCATGATTTTCCATGCCAAGGAAGAGTGCAAACATCATCACTCAGTAGATGTCCGATGTATGAAAATGAACTTGAAGAGCTCTGTACTACGTCCATTTGCAATGTTGGGTTTTTTTTTTCCCCTTTTCACCAAAACTCTTCCAGATAACGGTTGTCATCAGTTTGGGATTCTACACATACTTGAAGTACTACGGGTATGCTTCTTTAGAAATGTAATGTAATGTAGATGCTCCGCGTGATTTAGCAAAGCCATCCCTCTCGTTATTCCAGTTGTTATGATGCCAGTCTCTGCACCTGTTTTTCTTAGGTGCCTCCGCTTGCAGGGGTCAAGGGCTGATGAAAATTCGAAGTTAAAAGAGGGAAGAGTAGCACGGTAAAAATCAGCCTCTGTATGTACTTCAGATTAAAACCCCAACCATGTAGGAGCCCCACTGCAAAGGATTGGCTGCCTATGACATTCGTATAACCAGCTGCATGAACGATGGAATTAGTCCGCAGGGCCAGAGGGCATGTGGTCGGCCGGATAGCTCATAAACCAAGGCCGTCGTGTCTGCAGTACTGAGCAGTCCTAGGCTATCCTTTTCAGGAGGCTTTGTCCGTTTTTAAATAATGGAAAACTTTGGGGCCCTGATAATTGTTTCTTAAGGAAGAGGCTCGGAGTTTGGAATGCGAATGTTGGTTAGTTGAAACTACGTTATCCGTGTGTTCTGTAAAGTGCACACATGTGGCTCGGAACGTATGCCGTCGGGTTTTGGTAGACTGAAGACGGTCACACCATTTTGTTATCAGATGGAGGGTCGGCTGAACACAGCGCACGTGAAGACGGATTACTGGTCTACCTCCTTCCTGGCTAGCCTGTGGTTTAGTGCAGGAAACAGCGGACTGGGGCCTTGGGCCAAACCTGCCCTACTGCCCGCGTAAGGCAGTGTAACCTGTAAGCTAAGAGTTCCTTTTACATTTTTAAATGGATGGAAAAATATTAAAAGAAAAATGATACTTCGTGATAGATGAAAACGGTATGGAGTTTGAATCTGATTGTCCGTAAATAAACTTTTATTGGGAGACAGGCTTGTTTATTCATTTAGGTCCTGTCCGTGGTTGCTACAGAGTTGGATCGGCAGCGTTGAGTGGTTGCAGCAGATCACGTGTGCTCCACGAAGCTGAAAATACTTACTTTCCAGACAAATTTGCCAGCACTTAGTTTAGCTGGTGTACTTACCTGTGAGCAGAAGCAGTTAAGGAGAGATTTTTGCCCCTTCTCTCCCAGGGTCGTGAGGAAGGGTCAGACTGCGTTCTTGCCCGCAGTGCTGGTCTGGATATTAGGGTAGGTTTTGGAATTTTTCCTCTTCAGCAGGCCCCAAGCCCGACTTTGCCTCCACCCCACTCTTTACTCCCAGATCTGTGCAAGTTAAACAGCAAGGTGTTAGCTCAGGGCCGTTGCAACAAATAGCAGTTCTCTGCAGGCCAGAAAGAGTCACCTCTAAGATTATCCAGCCATCGTGTGGCACAGCCGACCAAGCCCTTGTAGCAGGCTGCCATTCCACTGTTCTGTAGTTGCAGAATAATTTAGGGATGATGAGGGGAAAGTGGTCTCTCTTTATCTGTTAATTCCTTGGAGGAAGTTCTGTTCAGAATGAATAGTCTTGAAATGTGTAATAAAGTTACCTATCAAGACCACTTTTACAGAGAGATTTAAATGTGATAATAAGAATAAAAGAAAATGAAGTGACATTGAGGGCGTCTTCTTTTATAACGGCTCTTGGTCTTGACTGTTAAGCACACTGTAAAATGACTTTTATACATTTATGGATGGAAATGGTTCTGCTGAAATTTTAAGTGTTAACATTGTTCAAACTTCCATTACTAACACCTCTCGCATTGCTACAAACGGTTTCCTATTTGACATTTTGATCGTACTAACCTGGGACATTTTACACCGATGCTTTCATTTCATGGGATAGGAAGGATCTGTCTATTTTGATTTCCGCTCCTTTCTACAGGAAGCCAATACATTATGTCTGCACATCTTACCCCAGTGCGACCTAGAAACTGATCGTCACAGAGGATATTCTGGAGAGATGGAGAAAACTCAAATGTTTTATTTGTCAGACTGGCCTGGGTAGAAAAAAAAAAAAAATATATATGTACATATATATACGTATATATATGTACATATATATATGTGTGTGTATGTATATACAAATATATGTGTATACATATATATGTGTGTGTATATATATGTGTGTATACATGTATATGTGTATACAATATGTGTGTATACATGTATATGTGTATACAATATGTGTATACAACAATGTGTATACACATATATGTGTATACATATATATGTGTGTGTATATATATGTGTGTATACATATATATGTGTGTGTATATATATGTGTGTATACACACATATATATATATATTTTTTTTTTTTCAACCTGGTTCCATCCTTTCCTGATTTTCTTGTTTGTTTTCCTTAAAGCTACTACTGTTCAGACTGCAATTCATAACTGCACCTTATTTTTTTTTATAACAGTCCTTACTGAGATATAACTCACATACCAGGCAATTACTCATTTAAAGTGTACAACCTAATGGCTTGTAGTATATGCACCGAGGTGCACAGCCGTGAACACGATCAATTTTAGGACATTTTTATTACCCCCCAAAAAGAAAGCCTGCACGTCCGAGCTGTCACCTCCCAATATCCCACTCCATCTGCCAGCCTTCGGCCACCACTCATCTACTTTCTGTCTCTATAGACTTGCCTGTCCTGGACGTTTCATATAAACGGGGTCGTGCGACTCGCGGTTCTGGCTGACTGGCTTCTTTCGCTTAGTGTAATGTTTCCAAGGTACTGCACCTTATTTTTCAGTCCTCTGCTTGTGATTTCTTTCTTATAAACACAACATTAAAAAAGAGAATCCTTGCGTGCCCAGATGTATTGAACCCGCTGAAGCTCGCAGGATCTGTTGGGCTCCTTGTTGTAGCCACCACACCAAGCAGCAGTACCTCATCCCTGCTAGGCATTCTGCAAGTGCTTACCAAGTACGTAAGTGCAGGGTTGATAAAGCTGATGCTTCCAACCTCCCTCGGCACCCCGGCGGGCATACCACAGGGAAAGGTGGGCTTGTAACAGGATATGTGCGGACCTGCGCTCAGGAAACGCCCAGAAGCTCAGACGTGCGAAGCTGATGCCCTGTCTACTAGGGAATCATGTCTTCATTCTTCTCCACTCCCGTACTGAGCGCAGGGACTCCCTCATACTGTTTCGGGCTCTCCTTGGTCACCCCGCTTGGCTGTGTCAGCTTGTTGCCGGCACCTTTCCTGGGACGGGAGCTTTCGGTAGATGGAGAAAGGTGGTGTTGTGAATATTTTGCTTCTTTCCTCCCAGAGTTTCGCAGAGGAGAGTAAGGTGCCGTTTGGTTACAAACTCGTCCTTTCTAAAGTTTCGGCCTGTTTTTACAAGGCTGACTTTGGATGGGGATAACTCGAGTCCTGCTTTACATCTTGATGAAATGAAAATCCATTTCTCCATGAGGATCGTTTCGCAGTTTGCCAAGAACAGCCCAGGGAAACCTGTCTAGTGTTACAGTTGTTACCAAATCTGGGCAAATCGTGACTGGTGGGGTGGTGGTGGGGTTGGGGGGGTGTGGATCGTGAACTCACTGGACAGAATTGGACCATCAGCTTTCATTTTCATTTCAAGACCTGTCCCCCATTATCACAGAGGATGGAAAGTCTTCGTAAGTGAGAGCTAGCTAATTGCTTCCTTATTTGAAGACCTAAATGAGTTTTAAAGTGAAATGCATATCTCCAAGTGCTAAGTAGCCAACACACAATAGGCAATTGAGATAGCAAAGACTAATTTAGGAAAGGTTGTTCTGTTCTTTTCTCTTTCTTCTCTCTCTTTTTCTCTCCACCTCCCACCCTCCCCTGTCTTTCTCCCTCCTCCTTTCTTCCCTTCTTTCCCTCCCTTCCTCCTTCAGATCCTTCTTTCTTCTTTTTCTCTCCTTTCATTTAACCGTTATAAATACTACGGGGTTGCGTCCGTAGGCTTTTGCTGGTAATTAAATAAATTATTTATACATTTAACACAATCTTGAATTACTAGCTGATCATCTTAGGCACTCAAAAGTATAAGAGCCCTTGAAAGCAATATCCAAGCATAGATATTCCATAGCACGCCTTACAATCTAAATATTGCTTTTAGTGTAATCGAAGCAGCGAGAGTAGTCACAGCAGTTGATGGACTATTTTTCAAATTGATTTCAAAAATGTATTTAAGGGGATGATCTTCTAGTCTAGATTACCTATTGATTTTTAATATGAAAAGCTCATTATGTAAGCAGTAACTGCATATAAAAACCTAGCAAACCTTTGCATAAATCCTTTAATTGAATTTCCAGAGCCCGTGGTTCTACTTTTTTTTTTTAATTAAATCTATTTCTTTTTTTAAGTGTTACTGTGTAATTTGCATGCTGTGTAGAGGCCCTGTCCCAGATAAAGTGCCATTGATCCTTATTAAACCTCACCTCTGGGCTTGCTTAAAACTAACTGGAAAAATTAAAGTGTTCATGCCGTGGTGCACTTATAGCTTGTGTGATAGGATTATGGAAAAAATAATAAAACTAATTTCCAGGAGAGAATTTATAATGTGAGATTTTATTTTTTTTTCAATTTGATAATTAATAGTGAAATCGTATCATATATATAAATCATATTTCAGCCTATAAACGGAAATGGCAATTAGTAAAGATAATATACACTTGATGTAAAACCATCATGTTACGTGCGGATAATCTTTTGGCACTTTAATTTTTTAATTGTAGAAGGAAAGGATTATGAGTTCAAGTCCGACATATTAAATGGTGGGTTTCCTTTGAAAAATCTGATTTTTTACTATGCGCTATATTAGGAGGATTTTTAATTTTAGTGTGGGGAAATATAAAAGACACCGAGAAAGATACTCTGGTTATGTTTGTGCTAAAATGTATGTATTAGAATTACCAGGGGAAAGAAAAATATAAAGGCTGCAATAGGTTTTTCTATTTTTTAATACCTAACATTTGTTATTTTAAAAGCAATAAAATCCCCTAAAGAAATATTCATAATCAATAAGAACACAAAATATGGAATATATTAACTGAGTTATAAAAATGTTTGTAGTATAGCACAAAATGAAAAACACAGCAAGTTATGTACGGTTTAAAGTGTAATCAATTTTGAGGTTGTATACAAGGATATAAATGATAAACACAAGTAGTAGCATTTTTAGTAAAGGCTGTTACAAAATACTGTATTTATGGCCTATTCCATTCTTTTTATAGCTCATTAATGTAGAAAACAAACACAGTGTATCCATCTTCTCCGACAGCTTAAAATTCCCTTAAATGATATTTTTAAATGGAAATACTGAGCTCATTTGATCTGTTTCTTCTTTGCACGTGTTAGTTTGAACAGGCGTATTTACCAGGGTTCCTTTGCAGACTCTGGAAGAAAAATGTGCTGACAGTGACGCGCTGCCCTCCCTGCACAAAACAGGGCTGAGTTGAGCACCTTTATGAACAGGTTCGCTATTATTCCTGTCCCCTCAGAGGGCTCCATGCCCACTCCCCAGGTCCCACCCCACCCCAAGAAGAACCTTCACACCTTTGGAAGCTGCATTAATTCTTCCGGGCCACAAGGGGGCTGTTGAGTTGCTGGTTCACTGCACTCGCTGGCAGGAGAGAGTTTTAATGCTGGTTCCAAAGGTGCTTAATTTCCTGTGGTACCTATGAATATGCATGTGGTGTGTGCTCAGCAATCTACCGGTTCAAACTAGGCAGCTGGTTCTGATGGTGAGGTGTATGTCTGTCTCTGTCTCTCCATCTCTCTCTGTCTCTCCATCTCTCTCTGTCTCTCCATCTCTCTTTGTCTCTCCCTTTCCCTTGGACAAGTCCTTTCTGAGTAAGCTGAATCTGTAACGTGATTTCAGTAGTTTATTTTCAGTATTTAATTCGATTTTGATGTTTCTGTCATGGCCTCTTTCTTCTCCTTTCCTTTTTGTCATTCTGTAAAAGTTATTAGCCTGTTATGGTCGTTGGAGCATAGTTCCATGGCTTATAGGAGCCACATACTGGGATATCCAGCCTTCCTAAAGCATAAGTAGGATTTAACAATGCTTTATTTGTTTCCAGTAAGGTAGGAGTATTTGGAAAAGAAAAAGGAAAGAAAAATCTTGGTAAGAAGGGCAACATACTTGAATTGTTTTCTTTCTTGCTGTTTGAATTAACGTACAGTTCATTGCTAGATAGTTCCATCCATCTATCCATCTATCACCATCCATCCATCCATCTACCATCCATCCGCCATCTATCCATTCAACTATCCATCTGCTATCTATCCATTCATCCATCCATCCATCCACCATCCATCTATCCATCCGTCCAACCACCATCCATCCATCCATCCATCCACCCACCCACCCATCCATCCACCCACCCACCCACCATCCACCCAATATGTATTGAGTGCCTGCTATGTGTCAGGCACTACTTTAGACATTAGGGATATGAACTTAAATTTGGAATCTTGTTATCTAGTGGGGAAGACAAAGACCTATGCAAAAAAATTTAACAAAGACAAACAGAGACCCAACTCAACCTTGGGCAATAACATTCATTTTAATGTTGAGAGCTTTTTTTTTTTTTTTTTTTTTTTTTAACTCATAGCTCTTGTTTATTTGGACTTTATAATTTTTTTTGTTTTTGTTTATTGCTTATTGTTTTGTTAATATTTTTGTTTATTTTTGAGAGAGAGAGGCAGAGTGTGAGTGGGGGAGAGGCAGAGAGCGAGCAGGAGACACAGAATCTGAAGCAGGTTCCGGACTCCGAGCTATCAGCACAGAGCCTCACGTGGGGCTCAAACTCACGAACTGCAAGATCATGACCTGAGCCGAAGTCGGATGCTTAGCTGACTGAGCCATTCAGGCACCCCTGGACTTTATAATTTATAAAGCTAACATTACTATAAAGAAATATGTCTTTGTGGCAGGACTATATAAAAGAAGGTACTTGACCTAGTAAAAATGAAGATGATGTATTCTTTTCCCTAGAATAGATTGGTATTGGTCTGGTTGCCTCTGGAGAATCGCATGGCCATTGTTATAGGGGGGTCAACACAGAGGATCCTCTGTGGAATGTGGGCAGTCATCTGCAAGTTGAGGACAGGGGCCAGGGCACCAAATGAAGTGGTGTAAGTATTTGGCCTGTGAACCTGGCCAGTGGCCACAGTCAGGAGTCAGAGTTCCACATGAGGAGCGAAAGCCAAGCTGAGCTAGGAAAAGCCCAACCAGCACAAATTAGAGGCCTCCAATAATGTTGACCCAGTAAGGCGCCCATCACTGCCACTTCCCAAAGACAGTACAGTCAATGGCAAAGAAAATGGGGACACCAAGAGAGCTGAGAGGACTTCGGAGTCAAGAAGCAGGCTTGCAACAGCCATATCTTCTCTGAGGCAATGGATGGATTTCGTGATTGGGCCACATCTTACAGAGTATCAGAATAGTAACCTTCTACACTTGATCTTAGCCAAAAGGCCGAGAAGCGATACTAGTAACCTTCTGAAGCTTCTTTGTCCAATATGATAGCCCCTAGCCACATCTGGCTATTTAAGTTCAAATTAATTAATTAAAATAAAAAAATTCAGTTGCTCAGTTGCACTAGCCACATTTCAAATGCTCAGTAGCCACATGTGGTCCGTGGCCACCATATTGAGTAGTGCTGATAGGGAACATTTCTATCATGGCAGAGTGCTCTGTTGGACAGCGCTGCTCTCCAGCAGAAGTCTCCAAAGTGTGAAGAATGACTCACTAGGATTCCAAAAGAAAACATGACAATTCTGTTTTATTTTATTCTTCTATGTATTATTGAATATCTCCATGCATTTATCCGGTGGCCGGTACTCCTGTTTTAAAAGCTTTATATGGATTTACGCATATCATCCTTTTCAGTATCCTATGAAGTAGTACTGCCATTCATATTTTACAGATAAGGACACAGGTGCACTGAGAAAGGAGGTGGCAGAATTCGGATTCCATCTCAGGTGATCTAGCTCCTGATCCCTCCTTTTTTTTTTTTTTTTTTTTAAATGTTTGCTTATTTTTGAGAGACAGAGAGCGAGCATGCAGGGGAGGGGCAGAGAGAGAGGGAGACATAGAATCCAAAGCAGGCACCAGGATCTGAGCTGTCAGCATAGAGCCCAATGTGCGGCTCGAACCCAGGAGCCATGAGATCATGACGTGAGTCGAAGTTGGACGCTTAACGACTGAGCCACCCAGGTACCCCTCCTGATCCCTCCTCTTAACTGCTGCATGACATTGGCTCTCAAGAAGCATTGATGTTTACACATATTACATAGATATGTTGACGTGCGTGCCCTCCTCAGTCCTTGGATAGTCGGGAGCCGGATGTAAGGTGTTTTGAAGTGAGGCTGGATATTTCCCTTGGTCATGGCGCGCAGCCTCTACTCCTTGTGGGCTTTCAGCATTGGAAACTGAATTGTGGTTTCCCCACGTGTGCTCAGTTACATGGATTCAGACACTAGATTATCTGGTTTGAACTAAAGCATCCATCACAAAATGTGTAAAAGCCTTAAAAAGATTTCTGCAGAGAGACCCGTGTTTGAAGATAATACTTAGAATGTGAGTGCAAGCAGTAAAAACTGACATCATTGTCAGTTCACCTCCTCCTCCTGTGAAGCCTTCATCTGTTACAAGATAAACACAGTGACAATTGGATCAGATCTTAGAAGAAATCACTGAAAAGCCCCAAAATCTAAATTAGCACCAAGAGATGTGCAATTGCACGCACTATTTTTAATGATGAACGTAATTCTTCCCCTCTATCCTGCCTTGTGATGATAGCTAACAGAATGATACACGTTTATAATTTGTAAATCACGCAGACATATATTGAGGAATCTGTCTTGAATTTTTCTAACTGGTCAAGGTGCACAATCTAAGCAGTCGGGAGCCTTTGAGGTTTGAAACAGAATCTCTTGCCTCTGCCTGTCTTGGTTTTCACCGTTCATGTGGGTCCTGCTCTGTTTGTCCTCTGCCTGTTAGAAGAACATTCTTTCAGTAAAGTTGAAAATCATGAAACGAATGGTATTTTGTAAGTGGGGGGAAAAGGTCATTGACTGAAATGAACAGTCATGGCTGAGAGACTGAACTTTGGATGGGAACTTTGCATTAACTGTAGGAGAGCTTTCCCCATCATCCACCTCTTAATTTGAAGGTATTCAAGCCTTTTTCAAATATATTCTCGTGCCAGTGCATAACTGCGCTGAGCCCAGTTGACAGAAGCCTGGAAAATTGCAAAGATAGAGGTTTTCTCCTGCATTCTGGAAATATTCTCCAGAACTTTTTCAAGCACGCTGAACCTTTTGCTCAGGGCAGGGGAAGAGTGTGTGTGTGTGTGTGTGTGTGTGTGTGTGTGTGTGTGTGTGTGTATGTGTGTGTGTGCGTGCTTGCGTATGTGTGTTGTGAAGGTGACAGGAGAGCCGTATTTGTGAAAAACTGTACAGAAATAATGTATCTACGAGCTGTTCCTGTTCATCTTTCTGGTGCTGGCGCTTTAAACTGTATAATTTCGTGCCAAAAGGGAGCCCTTGCTCGCTCCGAGATTGCTTAACTCTTTCCGTATCCCTGGTTAACGCTGACCTACCCAACATGTATGTTTCTGACATGCTTTGTCTTCATATGCTTTTTGAGAGCTTTCAAAACAAATCTGTGTCTAAAGAGTAACTTAGAACCGGCTTGTTCCTGCAGCGCCTGCTCTGAGCAGCGGGTAGATAGGACACAGCTATTTGGATGGAATGCTGGAGCAGAGGGCGCCATGTTTTTTAACACCATAATTCCGTAATCCCTGTTAGACAGAGGTGAAAGGGGGCACTTGGTTTCTCCAATGTCGAATAGCTCCACATTTTTTTGTTTAAATAACCCACGTTTATTGAATGCTTACTGGGCCCTGTGCTACGTGCTGATACATGTGATTTCTCATCTCCTGACCATCCTGTGAAGTGGCTACTATTATTAGGCTCGCTTCTAACTGTGAAGAAACTAAGGCTCAGCGAGGTTAAGGAATTGGTTCGTGTCGCACCGCCGGTCAGGGACAGAGCACGTATGAGCACCACCAGCGCTTATCAGCACCAAGACTGTTCCCGGGACCACGTGGTATGAGTCCCCGCTATGACGAAGAACATGGGTGTCATTTTTCTGGCGAGGGAGCCTGTCTTATTCATCTGTTTGCCTGTACCCACCTCGAGTGCCAGGCCCACAGGAGACATATGGCACACTCTGTTGGGAGAAAGGCCTGATGAAGAAAGGGCCACTCATACATGTTCCCAGGAGTGGGTTGGAGGTGAGCATCCCGGGCTGTAGACCTGCATTTCTACATGTTGGGGCTCCGCTTAGGAGAGGGTGAACCGTTCTGCGCAGAACCTTGGAAGGAGCCCGCAAATACGAGGGGCGCTGACGCTTACTGTTGGTAAGCGTCAAGGTCGTGCCAAGGACAAAATTAACACACAGCCAAGATGGGGGTGCCTCTGCCAACGTCAGTGAATGTTTCGTTCCTTTCCTCTTAGTCTACCATTTCCAGGCGCCCACATGCAAAAGCCACTTGTACGTTTCTGATTTGGCGTCAGAGTCGTATGAAAAACGCTCCGTGTTTATGCACGTCCCCTTCTGTGAGAGAGACCAGCCAGCCCCCAGGAAGTGAGTCTCGGCTTTCAGGGTGAGTCCTGTATCTGCAAAGCAGACTCTGACACAGGAGACTTTTAAAACGCTTTCCTTTTTACCCCCATCTGGGTAGATTTTTTTTTTTCCAGTAGTTTCTTAATGGTCTTTAGTGAAGGAAGTAAGTGGCACTGATCAGTGAAGGTGGACAGTAAGATTTATAATGTATTTGTGCTAGCTGATTGCCAACAGAACCGGCCTTTCCCAGCGGTGCTGTACGAAGACTCAGAAAATCAATAGGGATTAACCTCTGACCTCCTTCACATACTTATACTGTGGGCTGCATCGCTTACCAATATTTCATCTGTTTCACTTAGATGCTGTTACTTACTCAATAATGTGTGGCCGGTCTCACAAGATAACTAATTAATTTTTTAAAATGCAGCATCACTTGTAACTGTGATAAAATATCACACCTTTGGAAATCAAGGCCCTTTTGGTTTATTTATTAAACCCACATTAATTAGTCTTAATTAAACAACAACAACAACAACAACAACAAAAGAATGGGGAAGGGAGAGAGGTGAAACTGGAGGGTTTTGCTTGGCTCACAAAAACCCCCTGTGGTTGACAGTGGGGGGGAACCCCTGTGGCTCTAACATAGCAGGTGTCCCTGGAACATGGGCCCCCTTCAGGAAAATTGCTACTCTTACCTTTTAGACTATACGTGATATATATATGTCTAATATATATGCTACTCTTCTCTTTTGGCCATATATATAATGTATGTATGTACACTATATATATACTTTTTTTCTATGAAAGGTACATTTGCAGATAGATAACTAAGCAAGCTATCTTGCAGTGAAATGAACCCAAGGTATACTTTTTATCAGGAATCAAAATTACCTTTAATTCTATTTGCAAATGTATGCAGAAGTTGGTGTGAACATATGTTTTTATGAGCGGCTCTTAATTACGACTACACAGGATGAAAAAGGAACAAATGTGTAGTAATACACTTTTTTTTTTTTTACCTTTCCCTTTAAGCTTTGACATATAATAAAGTGCTTTGCATTTGTCTTAAAAATTCAAATTGTTGTAGCTTTCCTTCAGCCAAGACCCTTTTGTTTGCAGATTTTTTTTTTTTTTTTTGCAACTATACGTATTCCCCAGAGTTTACTTACAGTTTGCTATTGATCTGGCAGCTGGTATTTGAATTGGTCGATGTACTCTGTAACTTGTTTAAGATACCCTACCTGAGCTATTAGTTTAAATAATGTATTCATAAATTGATTAATCATTACAGTAAGACTTATTAGCTGCATTTATATCTGTGTGTTATCCACAATTGACTTGTACTCTAATAATCACGCATACTTAAGCAGCAGTTGGGTTTCACACCACAGTTTAATAATTATCAAGGTGGAAAACAATAGTATTTGTGTGTCGAAGTGGGGGCAGGGCTTCAAAGGTTGGGCTCACTCCGCAGATTGCCACTTTTACCTTCCTTAGGGTAAACACACAGTTCTTCCCCCAAAAACGACATATAGGAAGTGGGCCAAATCCCGTCCGCCTCGAAGAAATGATCGAGTTTGCCGAAGCCGGCCCGGTGTCACGGTTCTGGAAGACGGAGGAGGGCCGAGGGTGGCGCGTTTGAAGGGGTAACGCCTTTGTCTCCGCTCCTCCAACAGCCACCTGCTGGGGGCGGTCTTGCCGCTGGCTCTTCAGGGGCCCACAGAGCCGGCCACGCCACAGGGCTCCTGTGCCAGCGAGACACCCACGCACTGTGCTGCCCTCCAGGGAGGCTGACAGACCCCAGCCCAGGCGCGCCACGTAGCGGCGGAGCTGGGTGGCCTCGGACCCGCGTGTGGCCCGCGGCGCACGCTGGGCCGGTTGTGTGCAGACTTCATGCGGGCTCCCAAGCCGACGGGAAACAAGCCAGCCGAATATAGGGCTTAGGGCTACGTGCGCTTTTTAAAAACATACGTTTTCTTCTTTCAGAGCACTGTCGGGCTCACCGCACACTTGAGTGGAGGGTGCAGAGTTCCCGCACGCCCCTTGTCCCCACGCGGGCACAGCCCCCAGCTGCACACCGCAGTCAGGCTGCGTTTCTGTTCAACGCCATCTCTTGGGCGGCGGATGGCACATTACGGCTTTGCGCCGGGGCCTGCCCAACCGGGCCACTGCCGACTCCTTGGGCAGCGGGGCTGAGGGTCTCTCTCCGGGCGTGGGGTTCCGGTAGGCTCTTGCCGCTTCGTCCTCCCCGGAAGCCGAGCCCCCCTGCTTCCTCCCGTTTGGCCGGAAAGCCGTTTTGCTCCCCGCGTGGTTTTTTGACTTCATAAACCCCCCTTCCGAGCATCGTTCAACAACCCGCTCAATTCATATATGCGGCGTCCCTTCGCTCGTGGTGAGGGGGGCCTGTCTGGTGGCGGGCGTTTGTTCAGCTGTGTGGCGAGAGCGCCACTCCCCCGCGTGCAGGACGCGTGCCCACCAGCGAGCGCTTGTGCTGGCGGTGCCGGGCATCGCCTCCCCCGGCGCGGGCTCCAGATGAAGGAGCGGAGGCCGCCACGGAGCCGCTCTTCCGAGGGCCCCTCTGCCCAGCACGGGGCCTCGGATACCACCGGGAGCCAAGCCGCTTTGCGCCGCAGCCCCTCGCCACTCTGATTTTGCCAGCCTGATTCAGGATGTCAGCGTGGATCACTTTTCTACAAAGGCAGGAGGGGCCGGCCGGGAAGCTTCGGCAGATAAATTATTTACGGCGTTTAATTATCATCGTACAGATTTATTAAACTTCTTGGTTACCTAGGAGCCCACGGAGCTGCCGTAAAGAGCTGGCTAAACTTTGAACAATAGACGCGTTATTGGAAAACGGAATCCCTCTGTGACGCGCCGCTGCCGTGTACCTCACGCCTGCGTGGGGGTGGGGGGTACGCGATGGCGGGCGGGGGGTTCACACCCGGCTCTCGGGGAGGGGAGCGGGCTGCGATTTTCAGCGTTTGCTGATTACCGCAGTGTAAATACGCCACGGCCAACGGGAAGTTACGAAACATGCAAGTGCCCACTCCCGCGTCCTTGTAGATACTCTCCATATGCTTATTTCCACTCTGTGGGCACAACAGACACAGCCTCAAGACCATGGTTAGCAACTAAGCACGCTAGAATCACTCAGAAGTGTTGAGCTTTGAGTATTTCTTACCTTGGATTTTGTTTGTTTTTGTTTTTTACAGAGTTTATTTAATCGTGAGTTTATGTAATTTAATGTTTAACAATGGGCGGGTCCAACAACCAGTTCATAAAATGCCTGGAGATTTAGCCCTTGGCTCTCCGGAGTCGATCAGACCCGGCTGCCGCACAGCACTGTGTGTTTGACTGGCTGCCAGTTTTAAATTGCAGTCCCGGGTTCGGATGAAGTTCATGATCTATTCGTAATTCAGGCTCATTCCTAGCAGGGTATCCCTGCACCTTTTTCCGCTGGGGTGCGACGAGCCGGTTGGTATGCTGCTAAGCGTCCTCGACAGCAAGCAGACACATGTACCCTGACTGGTACATCCCAGACGATTCTGTTGTACTGATATTAAGGACAACAGTATTTTGCCAGAAGCTATAACGAGATGATTCCGTAACAACAGCATGGTGACACCAGACTATGTTTTGCAATTTTCTTTAATATTTATGCTGGATAAATAATTTATCTCTTTTTTCAGGTTTTTTTTTTTTATTTTTTTTATCTCGAACATGTTGATATAGACAGGTGCTAGGTTTTCCCTGAATGACTACAGCAAGGATGTGGTTATTTTCTCCCCCGTGAAAAACAGATGTGTCAGCAGAGTTGAGCCTCTGGGAATTGTTTCCACAACTCCACATCCCGTCTACTAATATGAACTAATGAGATCTATTAAGGACCGGCCCACACATTTGAAGGGAGTCACTTATTAATGTGACATCTTTGCATGGCATTATAACATCAGGACCGCCACTCACCGAGGTATTGGGACGCTCAAAGTCATGGCTCACCTGCTAGCTCTTTGAGATTTAAATGGAGAAGCTCGAGATAGCTTAGGCATTTTCTCAACCTCGGCACCGTTCAGTGCTGGATCGTTCATTGTGTAGGGTTCTTTTCTGTGCATTGGAGGATGTTTAGCAGTAGCCCGGGCCTCTATCCACTAGATCTTAGTAGCAACCCCTCTTTCCAAGTGGGAAGAATCACAAATGTCCCCAGATGTTGCCAAATGCCTTCTGGGGGCGGGACAAAACGTGTTGTCTAGAGCCCCGGTTCCTAAGCATTTGGAGTGTACAGGAAAGGAAAAATAAAGATTGTCTCATTGTATTTAATCCTCTCTCCCTCTCTGGCTTCCAGGAACCTCCAGCCCCCCAAACACTAGAACTAGGAATATCGTAACCTTATGTGCCCAAATCAACTTCTGCCCTGGGGATCTAGGCAGAGGGATCTAGGATCCCTCCCTGGGGAGGGAGAAGAGCGGTGTGTCTACCCAGGGGGGACTAGCCCACACCCCCCGGGCTCCAGCACAAATGCACACACTCTCAGAAGCTGCCCCTGCAGAGTGGGTGGAACGGGGTGGGGGGGGGGGCTTTCTTTTCCAGACTGCTGCTCCCCGAGGCCACAGAGTGCCGTCCGGGCTCTGGACTAGGCAGCTGTCTCCCTGGGGCCTGGGGAGTGTGGAGCCTCCCACTGCCCTCCGCTGGGGAGGGAGGGGTATGGGAAGTGAGTCTATTCGGAGGGTGCTCCTCATCCCGATGAACTGAGTTTGACACAGGCTTAGCAGTTAGTGCAGAATGAATTTCGGGATGGCTCCGTGGATTCTCCAAGCTCTCTCTCAGGAGCAGATCAAGTTGTGACAGCTCACCTCTGTGGCACCCTTTGTATCCTAGTCCAGGGTATGAAGGCGCCCCTGGAATTGCACCGTGTTTAACCTTCACAGTGGTACACCCCAGCCATTTTTTCCACCCCAAGAGGGCTGAGACTGACCTGTTCCCGGTTTTTTCCTCTGTAGACATAGGACTTTCTGGTTTTCCAGTGGAGTCTCCCAGCATGACATCTGAACACGATGGGATCCATTCCTTGCTGGCCCTGCCTTGAACCTGGGTCCTCGGGTAGCTGATCCAAGAGCGTTTAGAGCTGCTGTTGGGGGTGAGGTGGGAATTCTGTGCTCATCTGGCCTCATCTGAGACAGTGGGTGCAGTGGAAGGAGGCAAGCTGTGAGTCAGGCAAACCTGGAATGTTCTTTGTGGGTTACTTAGGCACTGTGTGACCCTCGGGAAATTGATTTCACCTTTTTTTTTTAAGTTTATTTATTTATTTTGAAGTGGGGAGAGGGCAGAGAGAGAATCCCAAGCAGGCTCTGCACTGACAGCACAGAACCCGATGGGGGGCTCAAACTCACCAACCTTGAGATCATGACTTTAGTGGAAATCAAGAGTCAGTCACTTAACTGAGTACCCAGATATCCCAGTTTTTTCACGTTTTAGAGTCTTAGTTTCATCATCTGTTAAATGGACATAATGATGTCTCTGTTCCAGAGTAGCTGGTGATTAGATTAAATAATGACCATTCACACCTGTCTCAGGTGTGGTCCAGAGAAGGCCTTGAGTCAGCTACCCCCACTGTCGGTGTTTAGTCTTACTGCCATTTGGGCATTCACTCAAATAATGGCACTAGGCTGCCATGGCCCCGCCTGCCAACAGGACATGAAACCTGGTCTCTTCAGAGTGCCTAAGTCCTACCATGAGCAGGCCCTTTCAGAAACAGTCGAGCAGATCGATAGTTATCTGCTTACCTTTCTGGCTGAGACGAGATTTCATGCTTGTTACTGGCCGATCAATAGTGAAAAGCACATTCTGTTAAGTTTTCCTAGGAGTCATTAATCTGCCCCAGCCTCAGTTTTCCTATCTGCGAATTGAGTCTAACCAGGGTGATTTTGAAGCGAAGCCAGGTGAGGCTGGCAGTCAGACACCGTGGCTGGCTGCTGGACGAGAGAGCACGTGTTTTCCCCAGACCCCCGGGTCTTGGAGTAATGCACTGACATGCCGAGGTGGTTTTCTCTCTTCAATTGGCCAGGTATCCAAGCTGAAGCTCTCACTCTGTGAACCTCATAACACACATTTTGGGGTCTACAAAATGCCACCTGAGAGAAGACAGCAGGGAGGTTTCTAAGCTCTTCTTCTCACTGCTTCTCCAGTGACAAAGTTTCATTCCTCCCTTGGAAGAAATCTTCAAGTATGCGTATGCATGCGTCTGTGTAACATGGGTGTTACATGTTTGGATATCTAAACTGAATTTTGGCAGGACTAATATTTCTAGAAAGTTCTAACTCTGGTTCTTCATGAGCTCGTAGCCCTGCTCTCCAGGGTAAAAGAGTCAGATGGAAATGACCGTGGGCTGAGCACCCAAACTGGGGCTGGTAATGATGGGAAGGTACCACTCTGGGGTCTTTGCGATGACTGAAAAGGAGTTTGGAAATCCTCCGAACAGGTTGTCTGCCATCTGAGACCATGGTTCTGGCTGGAGCACTTGTTTGTCACTAAAGCTGCTGCTAACCAAGGGTGTATCGTTGGTGTGGGTAGCAGTTGTTGGAGGAGGAGGGGGCTGACAGATAGTCTGATGATTTTAATGTTTATATTCCGCTGGGGTAAGCTCTAACAAAGACCCATCATTTCCCAGATAACCAATTCTTTTAAAAGAACATCTGTTGAAACTGGCAATTTACATTCTTCTTAAAATACGGAGCGACATAATTAACCCTCTGGGGAGACTAATATTAGTTTATTAGAGACAATTTCTAGTTCTGTTTATTTTTACACTAAACGATTTGTTCAGATTGGAAAAAAAATTTTTTTCTTGGTTGTGGTGTGAGTTTGCTTTTATTTTGGGTTGACTTTTCCTTATCAAGGGCGCAGAAAGTAAATAGCTAGGTGATAATATATGGTCGCGATGATCATTGTCCGTGACCAAATAGAAGCATGCTGAAAGTACTTGATAGTGTGTGACACGTTAATAACTTGGCATTACACTAACGCTCAGGTCTAATTAGTCTATTTTAAAGTGACCTGGCCTGTTATTAACATGCCCGTTTTTGTGTGGTATCCTTTGTCATCGCATTGGGCTCCCTTGGCACTCAGAATTGGTGGAATTGTCATCTGCTTGTGGCTGTCATGCCTGTGAATCGATTTGCACTCTCCACAAGAAGATCCCAAACACTCGGTTGTTTCCAACATTGGACTAATTCCAGGCTACTTCTTGTTGCGGGCAGAAGAGAGACAAGACAGGGCCTTTTGACATTGTGTAGAGGTCAGATGCAACGCCGGTCCCTCTTATCGTTCAGATGCCCTTGAATTGGAAAGCACCCACCGGAACGTCCAACCATTTTGCCCTCAGTTTCGTATCCTGCGGCAAACTAAGTTGGTTCCCGTTTTCCACATGACGAGTCCTCAAATACGGGGATTCCCTTACCAAGTAACCTTCTACTTACAAGTGCTCAGTTACACCATGAATTCATTGGCCCAGAACCTTCCCCCATTACAGTTTGCCCTACTGCGAAGCGGCACTCATTATAGAAGCTCATAAAGGAAAAGTACGGTGAGCTCGTGCAAAAGAGTCATTGGCTCACAAACCCTTTACCTGGCCCCGGGCACCTGCCGCAGCCTCCTTTCCTTCCCCTGCCGTGCACTGGCCAACTTGGTGCGTTGGCCAAACTGAGCTGAACTCACCAGGCTGATTCATTGGTGCTAGCTGTGCCCTCACCACCGCCTCACCCTCCCTGTCTGTTGGCAGTCTCCTGTTCGTCCTTCAGAACCCAGTTATTGGCATCATATCTCCCATGAGGCCTTCCCAGATCTTTACTCACCTAGACGGCTGGTCGTCCCCTTCCTGGTGCTGTCCTGACACTGTGCGTACATCCCTGCCATGATTGTCCAGTCGCAAAGTCATCTTCCCGTTGCGTGACTTCCTCCTTGCAGAATGGATTGCGCTTTATTCCATTTCTAGCCCTGGCAAGGCTGGCACCTACCAGGTGATCAGCGAATAGTAGCTGAATTAATTAATTAATTAATTAATTTATTATTTTTTAACAGTAGTTGACTTTAATTCTGTCCCTTCCCTCGTGTCAGTGATTGGTGTTTAAGATGTAATGGTGCTCGGTGCCTTGTTTTCAATGACGTATAAAAGGGTGCATTGCTTGTGTGTGGGAGTGATTACAAAATCCAATCAAACTTGGAATCGCTGACTCACACCTGGAGTTTCTTTATTTGCAAGCTGGAAGATGAGGGCTGAATTTGAAACCCCAGGAGAAAATGTCAGCCTATGAGGCTCTTTTGAATAACTCCAGAATAGTTATTTAAGGGGGGAGGGCGGAGCACCAGATGCCTCTGGACACGTAAGAGCTACCTCCCAGCCACTGGGCTTCCTTTCCATCTTTCACTGAGATGCTGCGGCCCATAGTGCTGCTGGTTAACACCCTCATCTGGCTTTCTCTCTGTGACTGGACCGCCCTGAGCCTGGCAGGTGGTACTTCCCTAAAGCACATAGTGGGAAGGCTTGAGCCCAAGGCCAGAAGAAATGGGGAGAGACACCCGTGATCAGGCAGTCAGGAAGGAAACATATCTTCTGAAGGTGTGTGTGCATGTGTGTGTCTTCACGTTGAGTCACTTATTTCTTGTTTCTTTTTTATTCACTAGCTATTGGGCAAATTGACCCATGACATGGTCCGCTGGAGGGACCACCCCAGTGACTCTTTGGCGATTCTGTCCATTCCTATAACTCTCTAGCCCCATGTTAATCATTATATATAAAACCCACCTCCAGTGTGTTGGAATCAAATATATTCGACACCCAGTCCATGTTGGGTTGATTTAGTATAATGTAAGAGTGCTTTGCTGACATCTGGAACCATGACAGTGAGCAAGAGATGCGCTGTGACCTTTGACCTCAGGGTCACAGCCCAAGATCTCTTATTAGGAGGTGTTTACAGAATTCACGTTTTCCTTATTACTTCCCAAGTGAGACTGGATTTATATTGAAATTTTGTGTATATATTGGCTTAGGGAAATTTTATTGTGGTGTTTATGTGCCCTGAATAATTTGCAATAACTTACAGAGTTCTAATTCAGGAAGTAATTGGTTCTGAGAGAATATGCATCATCATATCTAAATGTGTTTTTCCTTCGGTCTGTAGCCTTTTGACAAATAGCCAGGAACTTTATCCCTCATATACTGAATACTTGGGCACTGTGAACATGGGAATGGTGAGAACCTGGCGTGCACACATTGACGTCCCAAGTCCTGTGCCCGTGACAGACATCACTAATCAATCCAGCTCAGCATGCTGCTCTGAGTAACCGTTCCTAATCACGTGGAGTCAGTGGGAGATACTCTTTATCCACCATCCTAGTGAAGTGATACTTTGATAAAAGCCTGGTGGTTCTTCCTGCAGGGCACAGAACGGCCCCCTGTGCAGCTGGGATTCGTGTTCCCAGTGACGGTTTCCTGTCAGAGCTTGGCCTTCCTCCTGGAAGAAGTCTGAAAATCTTGGAGCCAATTACCTAATGGAATAATATGTGTTTCCCATTTCCATTGTCTGCCCTGGCCTGATACTCATTTTCCATTCATAAGAAAGTGTCCTGTGTTAAGAATTTGCATATGGAGACAGGTGGCTAGCATTGCTCTGGTCCACAAGCTTCCCTGAGACAGTAAGGACTCATTGCAAGATCCATGGGGACCGCAAGCTTACCCCATTCATTGGAAGTATAATTTGGTTTACACACACGAAGTTTCAGGAATGTATCTCTTGCATCAAGCTATGTCCACTTCTGTGGGTAACTGATGTGTACGTGTCCTGTATTTCCTTTGAGAGCACAGAAGAGCAATTGGGTTAGGTCGTTCTTGCCACAGAGTCAGTTGGCCTATTTGTGAAATATGTTTGGGGTGTTTAAAGAGCGTCATTTGTTGTACAAGTTCTGGTTAATGATGTGACAATGGAAACCACATAGTAAGTACAGCCAACACCTACATAGCACCTAGCTTAGTACTTGTATGTATGTAAGTGTATAATACATGGTGCGTGCGTGCACTGCATGCTTTATATAAATTAACCCCTTGACACGATCCCATCCCCATTTTTGATACGAGAACACCGAGGCACGTGGAAGGGAAGTAATGAGGCCAAGAACATACACCTGAGGTAGTTGTCTAACCCTGCAAAGTCTGTGTTCTTAGCCACCACACGTTAAGTGGCCATCCCTAATTTCCTCTCCATTTGTGTACATTAATGGCAATACTTCCTTACCGAGCAGGGCCGGGATTCCAGGCTTTTATGGTGATGGAAAGGCAACAAAGTTGGGACCCAGGGGCCCAGGGGAGGTCTGATTCTTTCGTTTTGCATTCTGGGTGGGTTGATAAATAAACGTGGAACAAACACAAAGTGATAAACAAACAGAAGGAAGCAAAGCAGCAACGGGTCACATTTGAGCCTCTTGAGAATTCTTTTGTTGGACAGCAACGCTGCGAAGGCCCTCCTGATGTAAAGACCAGGAGTCTTCTGCTTGGGCCTCACACATGTGCTTTGCTTGGAACTACCTTATCTCCTGGGTTTGCCTGGTTGCAGCTTCATGGGCTGTTCATCCGTGGCTTTTTGAGGAAAAGAAACTTAAGGCTTGCCCATAGGTCATTGAGTCAGCTCATTGAACTTTTTGTCAATTAGCTCCCCCCCCCCACCCCCCACTCCACTCATCTTTATGGTATGGCCTTTCCTGTAATTACAGTCAGGATCCTATAGCCTCAGGAAGGCCTGTCAATTGAGTGAGAGGCTGATGTCCATTGCACGGTGACAGCCGATTCCGAGGGTTTTAGGCCCGTCCTTAGAGAGGCTTGTTATTTCCTCCTTAGGTACTTTGCCTCGGCTCAGCTCACCACCATCACGTGGACGGAGGTGTCTTACTCCGTGGCCGAGCCCGGGAGGTCAGGCCCCTCGGCCGTGACGTACTGCAAAGTGGGGATGCTGCATTGATTTGTATTGTTTTTAATTAAAAATCATTTTTTAAATATGCATCTGTGTGCACACAGGAAAAGGTCTGGAAAGATGTGCCGCACACTGCTGAGCAGGCCCTACCCCCAGGGAGTGGGCTCGGGTGGGAAGCCATAGAAAAACGATCATAGTTTACCGTAGACAAGTCTGTGCTTGATTTTGTGTGTGTGTGTTTTTTTTAATGAACATGGATTAGTTTATGATTTCAAGTTACTATGTCGTTAAAGAATCAACCTCGACAAATATTTCTGGTGATCAGAATTTCCCTAGGAGAGGAAGGGTTAAATGGGATGCCACAGTATCTTCTAAACCCCCACCGGGGTGCCTGAGGCTGACTTATCCGTGTGCATTTTGTCTCTCCTAAGTTTTTGGTTGGTTAGAGCTCACAATGGTTTTGGTCTTTTCTTCGTGGTGCTATTCAGCTTCCCTGGCCCCCTGCACCCCCATCCCACTCCCCATCCTGTTCTTTAGATTCCCAGAGTCCCCACGCTCGTTCTGTCCACCCTTCACCCTCCTGACTGCTGGAAACCTGATCTCTCTTCCTCAGAAGGTGCGGATACTCTCTCCCATTCATTTGTCATTTCCCTGTTACTTAAGAGTAAAACAGAAAACACTGAGCTTGTGTAGAGTCATTGTTGGTGTTCTGCCTTTTTTAAATGTTTATTTATATTCGAGAGAGAGAGACAGAGCATGAGTGAGGGAGAGGCAGAGAGACAGGGTGACACGGAATCCGAAGCAGGCTCCAGGCTCTGAGCTGTCAGCACGGAGCCCGACGCAGGCCTCGAACTCCCGAGACGTGAGATCATGACCCGAGCTGACGTCGGACGCTTAACCGACGGAGCCACCCAGGCGCCCCGTGCCTTTTGAAAGCCACGTACAAATAAGTGCCGTGTTGGCAAAGCATATGCAGAGGTCACTGAAGATGTCCTGTGGTTTGCAGGGCCTGTCGGAGAGTTCGTATCTATGATGATCTGAAGGTGGCATCAGAGGGAGGAAACACGTCTGCTCGTAGGTGGTTGGCATTCTTTGCGTTGGATCCACTAACCCGGCCACTCTCCTCACGTGAGAGACGTCTGTGCCGGTCTGGGGCCATCGCCTCTCCACGGGCGTGTTGTGGCAAGTGGGTTTGTCCGTCCCGCTCCCTCTCGGGCACGTGGATGTTAAAGGCGAGGACGTGCTGTATACACCCAAGTTTCCGGTTTTCTCCCAACAGAGGCGTCTCCGGGCCATTTTGCTGACAACGCTCTGTGTCACGCCGGAGCAGTAGCTTTCGTTTCACACTGTGAGTTTGGGGACGGGGTGCTCTCTGAGGGCCAGGGCCCGAGACTCGGACAGCCACCCCACCCCACACCTTTCTCGGGGCCATCTTCACGGAAGGAGACAAGTTGCTGCTGACGACAGACGCCCTCACTCACCAGTGCTCTGCCCCGCCTCCCCTGGCTCTGTCAGACCCCCGAGAAGGAGGACGTTGGAATACTCAGAAGTCAAAGGAGCTGAATTTTGCCACGAATGACGTTAATAGCGAACTTTAGAAGGGGGTGTGCGGGGGCGCCGTGGGGGTATCGAGTGCTAAGGCCCAAAGCTCCCTGTGTGAGTCAGCCTTTCACCTTTTAGCATAAAGTGCCTGCCGCCCCTGTGCCAATTCTGCTTCCGCTCGCACCGCTGGTGTGGGTGCCTGGGCAGACACAGAGGCATTTGCACCAGGGGAGCCTCCACCTGAAACTACAGATCCATAAGAAAGGCCCATCTTGTGCTCTGACAAGAGGTTGTCTTCCAATAGCTGAGATGTCTTTTTCATTTTTGGTATTAGACTACTTTTTAGGGCAGTTATAGGTTCCTAACAAAATTGAGTGACACGTTCAGAGGTTTCCCGTGTAGCCCCTGCCCTCACGTAGGCACAGCCTTCCTCTCTGTCAGCAACCCCGCCAGACTGGGTGTGATTGATGAGTGGTTCTGGGGTAGTAACCAAGGCGGGCATCTGCCCCTGGCAATACTTTACCGTAGCTCCCAGCCGGCCGCCAGGAGAAAGTGGGGGCAAAGGGAGCCGGTTCTCAGGTCTGAGTTTCTAAGCTCTGCATTCACGAATCCAAGTAATTTTAGGCTATGGGTCTGTTTGGGGTTTATATCAGTGGCATTGATTAGTGAAACAACAAATGGGCATTAGGCTGATTGATTTGTGAGCAGAAATAGTAAATTTATACAGCCCCCCCAACACCTTATTGTATCTTTAATAACTACTTGTATGATTGGATTGAAGCACTTTCCGTGAGAGAGTCCCATCATGGGGATCGCTCAGTACCACATTACAGGGACAGTGGCTGAGTCCAGAGATGTCACTTTTAGCTGGTTTTTACCAGAGGCTATGCAGTTTTATGTACCTTTCACCACCCTCCCCCCCAAAAAAGAAGAAAATTAAAAAAAAAATTTTTAACGTTTATTTATTTTCCGGGGGGGGAGGGAGGGAGGGCACATGCATGCAAGTGGGGGAAGGGCAGAGAGAGAGAGAGAGAGAGAGAGAGAGAGAGGCCGAGGATCCAAAACAGGCTCCAGGCCGTCAGCACAGAGCCCGAAGTCAGGCTCCAACTCACGAACCCATGAGATCCTGACCTGAGCTCAAATCAAGAGTTGGCCACCGAAGGGGGCGCCTGGGTGGCTCAATCGGTTAAGTGTCCGACTTAGGCTTAGGTCGTGATCTCTTGGTTTGTGGGTTTGAGCCCCGTGTCAGGCTCTGTGCTGACGGCTCAGAGCCTGGAGCCTGCTTTGGATTCTGTCTTCTTCCCTCTCTGCCCTTCTCCCACTCGCACTCTTTCTCTGTCTCTCTCTCTCAAAAATAAATGAACATTTTTAAAAAATTAAAAAAAAAAAAGAGAGTTGGCCGCTTAAAGGACTAAGCCACCCAGGCGCCCCAACCGAGAAAGACAATTTTAAAGGCAGACTATATACTAAAAGTACTGAGATTTAGAAAAAACATATTTTTGGGGGGAATTTGATATTTGGAGGAAGTCATCAAGTTTGTCAACATAGGGGGAAAGAACGCACCTCCTTAGACCTCCTATCCTGTGCTCAGTGTTTTTTTCTTACTACTCTGTAAAACTGTCACACCGTCATGAATGGGGCCGGCCCTCCTGCTTTGGGGGCTTATGGGGTGCGGGCTGGAGGAGGCTCAACTTTGCTGAACTTCTCCAAACTTCTCCCGTGCTGCTCCCAAGGGGTACACGACACAATCAAGAGGCCCTTTGTGCTGAGCGGCTTTCGCTGGAGCAGTGGATGAGGCAGAGGCCCAGGGACGGCTGAACGTGTCTGGCCTAAAGGGAAATTCGTGACCTGAAAACACTGGGAACTCTTCCTGATAAGAAAAATTCACAAGGATGCCACGTAGCTTTATTGATTCAGTAAAAAAGCGCGGTGGTCTCCGTTGATGGCAATTCCCGCATCCCCTTTCCCTTGAACGGACTTGAAGGGACACGCGGCTTCCCCTGCCGGCTTTCCCTTGGTTGGCGTCCGGAGATAAGCACAATAATGATTGAGTTAAGACAGAATATTACAAAGGCTAAGGGAAGATTCCGAGGACTTTTAGTCTATTAACTCTATGAGACTTCTTAATAGTTTGGCTTAAGGCAAAAATGATTTTATTCTTGTTTCATCCTTGTTGAGTCAATAATTAACTTAACCGAGTTTGATTAAAACTGAATTTTACTAAGTATGAAAACCATCTGGGCTTTCCTCCTTCCATATGAGAAAAATGGTGAGGGCCCTTGTCCTGTAGCAGTTGAAGGTGTCCAGCCTGGGGGCGAGGCTTACGGGGATCATCGCTTCGCGCGGGGGGAACGCCACGAGCCAGACAGTGCTCTCCATGTCGTCTCGGTCCCAAAGGGAGGGCAGCACGGAAGGCAGTCTTCCTGGCCGGGCTTGGTCCACAGAGAAGCCCTCGCTGCCTGCCAGTCCCTTCGTAACGGTCTCCATTTTTATTCCTTCTGGCCCCTTCGCCTCTCTCAGTGACCGGGGAGGGGCTCCTGGGGATCTCCTGGGTTGGGGAACCAGGAGACACTTCAGGTCACGCAGAGCCGCCTCTGGGTCCGCGATGCCGGCTTCCAGAAGGGCCCCCTGCATGCTGGCCGAGAGCTCCTTCGCCAGCAACCCATCAGTGCCCTCGGCTCCTACCAAATAGTAATGATGCATTTGACTTGTTCCCCCACCAGCCTCAGTCTCTTCAAGAGTAAGGACTGGTTTTCCTTTTCCATCTGTTGGCCCCAGCATCCAGCACGGGGCTTGACACCCGCCGACCTAATGTACTTCTACGGAATGAACTAGTGAACAGCAATAACGAAAAGTCAGGTCCAGACAACGTGGGTCCCTTTGTCGCTGGATGTTGAGAACTTGAATTTCATGCCATGGGGCCCCTCCCTTACATTCCATCTTTATGTGCTATAAATAGACATTCCTGCTTTTGGCTAACTAGAATTAAGTAGTACCAAATGCTCCTTTACCATTTGGAGGCCTCGCTGCTTTGAGTCATTTAGAGAGGAGGGAGAGAGGCAGATGGGGAGGAAGTGGGTCGAAACCTGGCTTCTGCACCCGGGGAAAGAAAAACAAAACAAAACAACGAGCCAGAAAAGCAGGCGGGAGCGGTGGTGAGCACACGTTGAGGGCTTTGGTGTCTGATGCCAGGGTGGGAGCCCACGTGGAACCAAGTGGGACTTTTCAGTGCAGAGTTTTGTCAGCCCAGGGATGCTCCTGGGAGGCAGGGCAATGCTAATTGTTTGCAGGATTGCATGTGCAGTGGGGGAAAGATGGGTCTTGAAAAAAACTGTATGGCTTGCTTGGCATTTACTGTGGGTGTTAAGTCTGCGTTCTAGTTGCCAAGATTAAATTAAATCGTCTCCATCGCTGTTCAGCCTTACTCTGCACAAAACGTACCCAGTTCCTTTCTGCTGTCCTTTCTCCCTTCATCTTTTTTTTTTTTTTTTTAACATGCCGTATGCTGCCTCACTGAGTCGACCGTGGTAACACTTCACCACATCGAGTAAGTTGTGCCAGGCACATGCTGTTGGAACACCTGGCTGAGACACCTGAGCATTTTCGTAGGACCGGGGGTGGGTAGACGACTCATTGCAATTTACAAGATGGGGGGGGGGGGAGCGGGGAGGAGCTCAGCTTGGGTGTCATCTTGATGATTTCTAAACAGCCTTCCAGCTGGACTAGCTTTTTGGGAACACATGTATGTTTGTGCTGGAAGCCCCCGTATTATCATTTAATCCAAAAGCTTTTTTCTACGATGAATTATTCAGGCAATGTTTTCCAAAATTGCCATTGATCAGTACAGACCCAGAGAGAGCATGTACAGCATTGCGTGTGATGGGCCCGTTAGGGGTCGATATTTTCTGGCTCAAAGTAGTTCCAAAAGAGAGAATTCAAAGCCAGTGTGTTTCTTTCTCTGGGCAGGAAGTGATGCAGGTACCAAACTCAGGTTTACTGATGTTGAGCTTGGATTAAAACCTAGCCTGCAAAATAGGTGTAGCCTTGCTGGGGTGGAGACCTGGGGGGGGGGGGTGAGGTGGGGGGCTGGAGGCTTTTATCCTGAGGCATTCACCAGTGAAGAATGTTGGGTGGGACACAGGGTCAGCTGAGTCCTCGGACAGAGGTTCTCTGTTCATGCCCACACAATTCTGAACTTGGAACGTAAATGCTCTCCCCTGGACACAAACTTCAAGTTTTTGTTTTTTGTGGGTTTTTTGTTTGGTATAATGACACGTTTCTTGGAAAAGTGCCTGCCTGTTTTAAAAAAAGACAAGTTGGTTAGGGTGTCTTTGTGTAAACATTTTGGCATTATTAGCGAAAATCGTCCGGTGGCGAGCCAAGATGACCATGCCCCCACCTGCTGGGGCTGCACACAGATACTTGTGGGGTTTTAGATGCGTCCATGGGACAATGGGAAGAGACAGGAAGCAGATTTCCCAGCTCTCCTTATCTCAGCATACTCTGTCTTCTCTCCTGGCTGTCTCCCAAACGGCGGTCCTCGGCTTCGGGTGTGCATGAGAATCACCTGGGAAATTCTTCAGACCTCATGATGTGATGGCCCAGGGTAGTTATATCCAGGTCTCTGGGGAGTGAGCATGTTGGGCTTTCTTCGGGGGAGAGGGAGGCAGCGAGGGCTGAAAGCTCCTGCTGTCCAAAGTGCCCCATCACCAGATTTTGGGATCTGGGAAGAGATCCTTCCTTCTGGAGTTCATGTGTAAAGTGTCTGGGATTGTGGCGTTGGCTCGAATCTTGGCCCTTTGCCCAAGTGAGACTGGGATTCGAGCTTGACCCAGGGTTCTAGTGTGCTTCTCTGGAATCTGACACCATTTTCTCTCCCTTCTGTCCTTTTCTTCCTTCACATAGGGACACTTCTGTGTCTATTTGAGCCTTGTGGGGTCTTTCTGCCCTTAGCCCTGCAATATCCTTTTTTCTTGAAAGCAGCTTTATTGACATATGATGCAGCAACCCTACAGTCCATCCTTTAAAAGTGTACAGTTCACCGTTTTTTAGTATATTCACAGAGTTGTGCACCCATCAACTTTAGAACGTCATATTAGCCTCAGAAGATACTCTCAACCCGTTGCCATCCTCCCATCTGCCGCCTCCTTCCGCTCGAGGCAACCACGACTCTACTTTCTGTCTCTGTGAATTTGCCTCTTCTGGGCATTTTGTCTAAATGGAATCCTATACTATTTGCTCCTTGCTCTTAGCGTGGTGTTTTCGAGGTTCATCCTCACGGTAGCCTGTATCACGACTTTGTTTCTTTTCAAGACTGAATAATATTCCACCATAGGGATATACCACATTTTATGTATCTGTTCATGAGCTGATGAACATTTCAGTTGTTTGCGTTTTCTGGCTATCATGATTAAGGCTGCCCTGGGCATGTTATCCATAAGCCTGAGGATACCACAGTATCCTTTCTTGGTATGTCTGGATGACATCAGGGAAGTGGCTTGAAATGTTTCGCATTCAAAACAAATCCTTACTAGCAAAGCAGGCAGCCCTGGAAGGTGGGGGGACCAGGGTTCTTGGGTGACTCAGCACCTGCCACATGACGTTGAACTGTTGATGGCTCGTCTTCTCAGGTGACAAGGGAATGCAGCGACAGTTCCTGTGCTGGGCCTCCCTGCTTCTAGAGATAGCAAGAGGTCAAAGGAGCCGCTTGCTGAGAAAGGAAGGTGCCGCTTGCCTCGATTACTGCGAGGCGTCAGTATTGTTTGTATGATTAATGAGTCCGCATTTCAGACTTTCCCATTTAATGTGTTGGAGCCTCCTGACAACATCGCCTTTCATGTGTTGCTGACCGTTTTTGAGATTTATGAGGCCCAACTCACAAGCGATGTGTGTCTGGATTAAGGGAACCCGAGAATCACTATTTATGTCTGACCCGAAGAAATTCCCTTTAAGCCGCTTATCAGAGGTGCATGCTGAGAGCATGATGGGAAGATGGAGTCTTGAGTCCCCCAGCAAAATCTGGAATCTGCTCTCATTCCATTTTAACTCAAGCGACAAGAAGCTAACAGACCCGTAGGTCCACCTGTAAGTGTCTGCTGACGGTTCCACTCTTGTAAACTTAGCTTGAAAAGTACATATGCTGCACTTCTGTTTGTTTTCCTCCAATACTCCAGTTCTTCAGTGTGAAATTGAAATCCAATCCCTTATTGTGAAAAGAAAACAAAACAAAGCACAAAAAAACCAACTTTGACCAAGGTGGTTTAGACAGACTAAATAGTCCTTTAATTTGGCAAAGTGACTATTTTTTATTTAAAACAACATCATCGTCCCATATTCTTTGCGTTTGCATTTGCCAAACTAAAAGAAAACGTCCACATCATTAAAAATGAGGTCTCTCTGAAAAATACTCAGGAGGCACAACCGCTTACAAATGTTTGTGCATTATTTCACCACCAGGGGGCATTGTGGCTTGACTGTCCATTTAAACGGCTTGCATTCTATCAGTTTACCCAGAAAATAGAAGGCCCGGACGTCTTTCTGATTCCTTCCAGGAAGAAATCATATCTGGAAGAGAACAGATGTCGATTCTTTTTCCTCACTAGCAAACAGTAGTGTTGTCAAATTTGCTAAACTTAGCCAGTTGAAGATTAACATGCAATATATAATATGCATGTGCCTAACTGTACAATAAATAGTAAATCACATTTTTATGCTTTCTCTGAACTTGGAGGCTGCAAGTTATTTTTTTTTTTTAATTCCCTGGGTGTGATGAAATAAATAACATTCAAATACATTTTAAAGATGTCAGTCAGGAAAAAAAAGTGCTTGGCAACTGTGTTTGATAGATTTCTTTTATGATTAATTCCCCTATTAAGTTTTAATGACTTTAAAGATATAAAGCGAGAAACCACAAAACTAGGCATGGTTAATAAATAACTGAAATACCAGGTGTATAGAAATGCATCTGTGGAAAAATGAAATCATATATTCTCTAGGATGTATTAGGAAACAGCTCTTTGGCAAGTCTAGAGAATAAAGTATCCCTGAAGGGGGGGGGGGGTGCGTTTAAGAACAGTGAACTGAAGAAGATTGTTTTTCTTAAAGAAAGTCCTATGAGAAAAGTACTCTCGAAGATTCACATACGTAAATTAAATTATTTTATGAACCAATAGTTATCAGCAAGGTGGTGGTTCTCTGAGAATGTATCCCTCTGTGTCGGATTTTTAAGACTCTCTGCACAGATTTTCAAATCCTGTTCCCGGTTTCTTCTCACAGTTTTTTTGTCCCCCCCCCCCCTCCCCCCGGACTCATACGGCATGGGGAATGCGGTGTGGCCTTGTTGTTTTCTAAACACTCCAAGCACTGGCTGCTCCCCGAAATGGGGGCAGTGGTGACAGTGGTTTAGCAATACTGTCTTTTCTTTTTCCCTTCCGCGCCCAGAGTTTATGCAATACGACTCAGTTCCTCCTTGGAATATCTCTGTGAACCGGGGAGGCTAGAAGAATTAATTGCAGTTTGCAGAATGCAGAAGTGAGGCTGGTCTGAAGCATGCAGGCTTGCCCCGTGTGCATGGAACCTTCCCCTCAGAGGGGCTGGACGTTCCCACTCGGGGCCCTCTGTGGCGGGCACAGCTGGTTTATTTACCTCCTAGAACATCTCAACTCCAGTGCTTAAGCTGAGCAGTTTGGAAACCAAACACACATTCATTAATATGAATAATGGCCGGGAAGATTTGCAGGGCCCCCCGAAGAATGTGTAAATGGTATGTGGTTTTGTATATGCTTGTGTGTATGTTTTTGTGCCCGAAAGGAGATAAATGGTGTATCGTATACAATTCCTTCTCCTCACTCAGGACTGTTGTTGTTCCTGAATTTTTCTGAGCCCCCAAAGCACAATAGGTACCGTTTGGAACCCTCCCACCAGGCAGCCCCGCCCTCCTCCCCCCCCCCCCCCCCCCTTTAGATCTTCAGAGCTAAAGATCTTTGAAATCCACAGAACTTACTTTTGAAAGCTTTTGGCCCATCCCAAATGAATCCTGAGCCCCAGCCTGGAGTGAGAAAACAGGGAATATTGTTCTTTTCTGTTTATATTATTTCATACTGAGTTAACACACTTGCCAAGAGTCCGAGGCAGCTCCTGGCTTGACAATGCCTTATTTAACTAGCCTAGTTTCTAGAATAAAGCCAGGGTCCCCCAGGCCCTCTCAGCAGTGCTCAGGTCACTTCTGAGCTGGAAGAGACCAAAGCAAATAAAGCAAATCCGTTTCCCCATGAAAATCATCTTACTTTTTTAAGGGGCAGGACACAGATTTGGCCTACGCGGCCAGAGAGCCTGGTCCAGTGCCGGATACCCAGGTCCTCCCGGGTTTCGGAGAATTGGAACGCTTGGCTGCAGAGCTCAGTGACCTGCCTCTTGGGGCCGAGCAGCTTCACCAACAAATAAGGCTTTCTGCTTGCTCCAAACTCGGGAAGTTGCTGGAAAGTCTGGTTAGCAAATCCCTCGCTCCCAGTCCTGGCCGTATCTCGGGGTGCTTGCTAGCACACGGAGCACGTAGGCTCGAGGCTGGAAGAAACCCCAAGCATTTGGCCAGGAAGAGGCAGCTAGTTCCAGCTGGCCCAAGCTCTGTGCTTTAAAAATTACCCAGATGAACTGATTTTGTATAGAGAGTGGGTGGAGAGGGCTCCGGGGCCACGGAGGAAGATTCGGCCTTTCTCTCCCTAATCGTGAGCAATGTGATTTGGAGGGAGAAGCGGGGGGTTGGCTCAGCAACCCACATTTCCTTGGCTGAGCTCCAGAGGAGAGGAATGATCCAGAGGGAGGGCACACTGCGTCCGGTCAGACCCCGCTACACTGCTGGGCCTTCTGCTGGCTCTTGGAAGCAGCTCTGTGCCCAAAAGATGGTCACTTGGCCCAGCGGTGGCTGCCCAGAGAGGGAGGCAACAGGCCTCAAGTTCTGGAGGCGTGGCTTCTGTGAAAAAGCTCCTTTGGAGACAGGAGGCCACCCTCCAATCATAACTTGGCCTCCCCACTCTCCCTGTAGACGGACGGGCCGTGTTGTCCTGGCCCCGTGCCCAAACGCGTTCTTGGCACATGCCGACATCCTGTATCGCTTTTGCCTCAGAAACGGATCTGGTCGGTGACTTAGCCCCTCCCTGAAATGAAGAGTAGCTTGTGTATGCTTCTATCCTTCTCTTTCAACCCGAGGAAAGAGAAGAAACCATGGAAAGGGAAAGAGAGTCTGAGCATCCTTCCTTTATCCCCTCCTCCCCCAGAAGATACAGCGAGAATCTCCCAACACGCGTCCACCCACCAAAAGGTTTAGGGGCCAGGGGGAGAGCCTGTGTGCCTTTCCCGCACATGCCTCATGCTGGGACCCGGCGAAACCGGCCTGGTGGAAAGGCCACTAGATGTCTGCCCTTGCTCGAGGTTCTGTGTTGGTTAATATTACCTCCCCAGGGCCTGTTTTATGCTAAGCCCCACTTCTTTTAGGTCCTTCCACTCTGTGCTGTTTCTGTAAACATTGGAGAAGCAAGATCTTTCTAGCAAGGGCAACATTGGCTCGGGATAAAGTGATCGACGTTGGTAGTGTTTCTATATCCAACCAACAGAGAGCAAAAGAAAGAAAAGAGTCAGAACCAGCATACATGGACGAGAGAGAACACGAGTGATTTCTCTGTATCAACTCTCTTTTTAAAGACAAGATTAATGGTCACACATAAATACAAATATAAATAAATATATAAAGCCAAGCACCATAGACTCCACGTTCAAAATGTAAACCATGCCTTGGAAACATTGATGTTTATTTTAAGCAACTGACACTCAGGGAGAAGAAATAAAAGGGAAAAAAAGGAAACAAACAAACCGTGTTACTGACAAGTGATAGGATATTCTATTTTATATCTCGCAGATATTTTACAGCCCCAGCATTTCTAGGGAACGCTTTGGAATACTTCTGGTCCGGTTTGTCCATAAAAAGCCGTCTGTGTTCTTACGTTTTGAAAATACATGCGGACAAGCCCCGAGCATGTCGTATTAGGGATCTTTGCCTTGAGGAAGAAGCACAGGACATCAGTGTCCCCCACGTCCGCCACCCTCACCCCCCTGGAGCCCTTGGAGAAACGTCCTGGTGCCGCTTGTAGCCAAATCAGCATTGCCCTTCGTGATCTATGTGCACTACTGTTTGGGGCACGTTTGAATGATGATGCTGTAGGGGAAACACCGTCTGGCTGTGCTGTCGGCTGCTGATGCCACTCCCAGGTGCCCAGGAAGCTGAGCTGCCTCCGCCACTTGTCCCAGAGCCTCACCTCGCCTAATAAGGTGAGGGGGGCCCTCTGAGCTCTCACCTGTTCGGACAAAACAAGACGACCCAGCCCTGGAACTGGGACACAGCGAAGTGCTCCCAGGACCAGGGTTGGCCAACTCTGCCCCGACATCAGGGTGTCTTGTCTGTTGTGGCAGGCTCTGTGCCCACCCTGGTGTTTATGTCCCCCATCCGTTTTTGCCTCGGAAGCAACAACAAGACTCAGATCGTAGTAAAGTGGCTCATCTCCCATAAGTCCTGGAAAGCTGGCCACGGCCTCCGCGTCATGGGAACAGAAGACAAGCCGGCGGTCCCGGTGGAGGTGGGGAGAAAGCAGGGCGTGGATGCTGCTGCTGCGGCTGCCGTGGACCTCTCTCGGCAGGGCTGGTGTCGGTGCTGCTGTTCTCCCGTCAGAAGGGGCCCGTGCCCTTCCCACTGTCTCCTTTGTCTCTGTCAAGCCCACCCGGTCTCCAGGAACGCAGCTATTTAATTATCGGCTGCCGTTACCTCTCCGTCACGGATCCCCCGACTGTGTTCACAAGTTTCTCCCTGTCGAAGAGAACAATAAGCGGCTTTTGTCAGCACGATCTCTCCCAAAAGGGTGTGCGTGCGTCTGTGTGCCTGCACGAAGCTGGCACCATTTCCAGCGTGCACTGGAGCCCTCCCCTCACGTCGACCCAGGACTCCGCGGACTCCCGGAACTGGCAGAGATTGCGTGACCCACTCGTTAAACGTGGACGCTGTTAAACCTCGAATTGTGTAAACGTACCGTTGAAGAAATTATATTCCAAACAAAGTTATTAAATACTCAAAGCTCAATACTTCCTGGTCATTTTACCACCTTTGACTTTAACTGCCTGTGCTCTTGAGGTCAACTGAGATGTTTGTCTCCGTACGGCAGGAACACTCTAGAATGGAACGCACCCGCTCGACTCTCCACAGCCCTGCGTTCAGTGACTTCCCCCGGGGAGCCTGAAAGCAGCCGTGTTCGGGAGCATTTACACCACGGAAATTGGCAAAAACTACAAATCAAGGCTTCAGGCGTTTTGTTTAGATGATCTTGGCTTGACAAAGTAATCGCAACATTCATAATGCATTTCACATTTAGGTACCGTGTCTGTAGTCATTACGTTATGAATGTTATTTTTTTTTTTTTTAATTTTTTTTTTCAACGTTTTTTATTTATTTTTGGGACAGAGAGAGAGACAGAGCATGAACGGGGGAGGGGCAGAGAGAGAGGGAGACACAGAATTGGAAACAGGCTCCAGGCTCCGAGCCATCAGCCCAGAGCCTGACGCGGGGCTCGAACTCACGGACCGCGAGATCGTGACCTGGCTGAAGTCGGACGCTTAACCGACTGCGCCACCCAGGCGCCCCATGAATGTTATTTTTTAAGTGAGGATGTATTCCTTCCGTATATTGCAAAACCTGTTATCTAATTCAGCAAAGAAGTTGCTGATGCCCCTGAAGAATGAATAAAGTTCCAAGGTATGTCTCTCTTGATTGTTTCCCTTTCGTCTTACCGGCTAACTGAAAAATATCAACCAATATTTATATCAGACATCACTTACTCATCACCTGCAACTTGCCTGTGGATTCAAGAGTTCGGCAAAAATCAATGAAAGCACTGGGTGAGAATCAATTGGGTCCGTGGCCTTTGTAATAAAGAATATTGTGTATTTTTACTTGCAAATTCCGCTCCAGCATCCTTCCTATCGGCAGGCTTTATGATAAATGAACGCATGTGTGCTTACACATGCGTGCTTTCATTTTTGGAGCTGTTGAGCATTTAGCAGAATACTGGCTCACTCAGGTTGGCTGCTCACTTCTGGAAGTGTGTGAGGAGTCGTTGAAATGGCACACGCACACATGCCCGCCCCGGTGCCTGGCTCAGAGCCGCCCAGCCGGCCGTGGCCATGGGCTGTCATCGTTTCCGTCCCTGTCACCGGCTGTCGGGGGGAGCAAGATGGTTTATGCTGATACCGGACTCCCCCTGCATCGTGGGCTGCCCTATGCGCCTGGTTAAAGCTGCATGTCTGTAGTCCCAGGATGTTAATTTTCAGAGTGTAAAAATATTCCACGGCTAGCAAACTGTGGGTCCTCCCCTTTATTTTGATATTTATGGCTCTTCCCACAGCTCGTTCAGAAGTCGGGCCAAGGCGGGGGATGGGTGTCACGAATGTGCAGGTGGCTGGTCACCCCACCCCCGCCCCCAAACACAAGCCTTGCCTCCAGATACAATCAGGGGCTTCGTCTGTTTCCTGAAATGAAGCCTTTCAGCACAGTTTACAGGGACGGCTTCGGCTCACACTCCCTGACCTTTCAACAAAGATTTGAAACCTTCGGAGAGCTCCGAAATGATGCGCACCACAAATAGCCACCTGAGCACAGACAGGGAAGGAGAAGACTTGTGGCTGTGCTCTGGGGAAGGACCCAGGGACCTTACAGAGCTCAAAGGACACCGCAGGCACGTCGAATTTGAAGGTCGTTTGTCCTCGCGAGAGCCAGGCGCTGTATCTCCCAGGCCTGTGGCCTAAGAAGTGCCCTGGTCCGGTGAAGGGGATGGCCTCAGGGTGATCACAGCCCTCTCCGCTTGCACACCCTCATGTATTTCTTGTTATTCTAGTTGAGTACTGCATTCAGACAGAGGTTGCCAATAAAGTTTATTGTAGGAGCAAAGTGTCAATATCTGTAGTACCCCCCGCTTAGGGTGCTTGTAATTAAAATGCCACAGATAGTCTGGGAGAGGCATGAAAATTTGATGGCAAATTGATTTCAGGTTCATCTTGAAATTTGTCCTCAGCTGGACTCGATACTCCTGGCAGACGTGGGATGGCTTTTGTCAGGAGGGTCTGCTAGGATGAGACAGAAATGTCTTGATCTGAATATTAAATACAGCATGCTGTTTATGACAGATTATTCGTTTCGTGCTAAAACACAGGGCTCCTTCTCCTGACACATTCTTCTCCATTGAATGTGTAAGATGGGATTGCATAGATCCACTTTGCATATGAAAAGAAGTTGCATGAAAATTTGCCCGGCACAAGAAATAAAAGAGATTTAGGAACACTGGCTTCGAACGCAGGGTATTCTATCCAACATTCTAAACTTAGAAATGCTCCTTGCATCTAATTTAAGAAAGCTAGAAAAAGAATGGCGATCAAGATAGTGTAATCAACTCTCACGGCCTTAGAGTGTTTCCTCAGAATAGCATGTTACAGAAAAGGGGGAAGAAGCCATATACGTGAAAAAAAAAATCCCAACATTTAATAAAATAAATTGCTGGTTCCTGTAAACTTGCATTTATGCATCACATTAGAAAAGCCATTATCCTTAGGTATTGTTCATGCAGAAATGCACTGTGATGATAATATAATTTTAAAGGTATATCCGTTTTCAGAATTCAATTTGGAAAAGGGTTGAGGGAAGAATAACGTTGAGTTTTTGAATGTCTTCAATTTTAAAAAATGTGTTGTTCAGTCGAATTAAATCTGTTCGGGAAAACCCATTTTACAATCTGGAACTATTTATTTGGCAATTAATCGTATTAACGTTCGAATCCGAAGCATGCTTAGAAATGGGGTTTAAAAAAGCAGCACTCAGACGGAGCGCGTTCATTCATTCACACAGCAAACGCGTGCGGAGTCCCTGCGATGTGCAAAGCCAGGCTGGGTGACCAGAGATTTTTAGGTGGGACTTCTGTGAGAACCCCCGCCCCCCCCCCCCATTTCAGGCCATCACGCAACAACTGCATCCGTGGCAGACGATTAATTTTTGAAACATCGAATTAGCCACGTGAAAATCTGCCCCAGCTGACTTCAAAATTAGCAAAGGAGGTTTTGTGTCATTCGTTTGGAAGCACAATTTGAAAATGGAACCAGAAGCAGTTCCATCTACCTCCTGATGCAGCGGTCTGTTTGGAATCACTTGCTGGAGGGGTCTAGACCTACATCTTTCTCTGTGTTACAACTCAGGCAGTCATAAGTACTCAGGCCCATCAGCAAAAAAGAGCCCAGCATATGTTCTCAGGTCATCAAAGTCGCTCCTTTGCACATTCAGGAGATATTTATGGATCTTTTATTAGGACAGTTTTTATGACCCAAGATTAAAAGTTAAAGTTAAATAATAAAAGTAATGAAGATGTGCCTTTGGAGGCTTCAACTAGTTTGTGTTTTCACCCGTTTGTCAAGGCCCATTGAATTTTGATGGTAGCATTAAAGACAAAAAAACAAAAAACCAAAAGGATGCCCCGATTCATTTTTGGAAGGAGACAGGGTGTGAATGAACAAGTTAATAAAATAACTTACACTCCAGAGATGCTAATTTATATCTTCTCTGTGAGTATAGGAGACCGTTCTCTTCCAATGTGGCTCTTTTAACATTCTCAAGAAATACTGTGGGTAACGTGTGATAAAAGATTTAATTGTTTGGTCCTAGCACCTAAATGTCAAGATAGAGCATCTTCAGACCTAATCGGTATGTTTCCGAGAGAAGCAATCGGTAGAAAATAATGCTTCTTGGGGCTCCTCCAAGAGTCTGTTTTAGATTCTCAAGTATATCTTATTGTGAGGTTGTTCCTTTTGGACGGAGACCTTGGTTCAAATTCAAAGTGAAGTTTCCCTGTAGGGTGAATCAATGATCCAGTGAAGGCAGTAAAATAGTACAGCCTGACCTTGCACTTGGGTTGTCTATTAATTACACTGACATTTATAATACCGAGAGTGAAAAAAGAAGGGTTCTGTGGTCAAAACTATTTCACAAATGCAGTACTTATCAGAGCCTTTTAAATGCAAATGTGTTTTCTACCTCTCTAAGAAGGGGAAAGAATAATAGTATTTTCCAAACTTATATCTCCATCGTTTGTCACCCACCCCCACCCTTTTTTTATTTTATATTTTATGGGACAGCCTTAAATGGAACATCCAGGGGATAGATGAATATTGTTTTCCAAACATCTTACCACTCAGCTTCCACTTTTTTCCCCCATATGATCATTCTGTGGGACCAGCCTACTTTGGAACATCCACTGGAAAGCTTGCTTTCAGCACAGGAGTCTGTTGCTGGTCCCCGTTCACACCACATTATCAAGATGAATCATATGTAAAATATGTGTGTGTGTGTGTGTGTGTGTGTGTATTTTTTTTCATTCTGTTAATGGAGTGACTGACAATCCCCCATTCCATAACATCACTACAGCATTTAGGAAGACTCTTCTCTATTTACAGGTATCAGACAAAAAGAGTACTTTTCACAAATAGCAATCTAGTCTATATTGTAGAGCCTTCTAAAAGGAACTGGTTATGGTATCTTTACTACCGCACTTGCTTTGACTTTGTTCTTTAGTAATTAGATAATTACGTATAATTAGCACATTAATTACGTGCAACAGCTGCCGTTGAGTGTGTGCGTGTACAACTGCTTGGAAACAGCTTGTGAGTTCACTCTCAGACCTGAGAAATGTTTCTTCTTGGCGTGTTTTCACTAATTTTTTTTTTTTCCATGTGTGGAGGCAAAGAGCAGTGCAGGGAACTAAAAAGTAACAAGGATTGTTATATATTATTAAGTGGAACGAGTGATTTAAAAAACAACATGCACAGGATAATTTCCTTGTTGTATAAAAATATGGGCATAGAAAATGGATTTACATAAATAACGTTACTGTAAGTTTGCTGCCTGCCTCCCTTTTCTCAACAGATATTGATGAGATATCGATTATGTGCCACTCACCGTGCTGGTCCGGAAATATAGCACACAACAAGATGGCCATTGTGTTTGAGAATCAGAGGCAATTTTGTCATTTCCAAAAAAAAAAAAAAAAAAACCAACCTTCTGTAGTTGACCACTTCCTGTAATGAATTTGTCACTTTCATAATTAGAAAGAAAACCGCCTCAAATCGTGTGGGATGTTTAAGATAATCCCATAAAAAGCGTAAGGCTAGGCACATAGTAGGAGCTCAGTAAACACGTACTGAATTAAATGCGGTTATATTTACATTTGAAAGCAGCACTGACATTAAACACCAGCTCTCTTGATATATCTGTATCCGCACCTGTATGTGTACCTGTAGATCTTCATGATTTATCTGGCCTCTCATTCATCTCGCTGGAAGTTCCCCTGGGGAGGGACGATGATCTGCACATGGCATATGGCCTTTCTCCCAAGACCTCTGTGGACACCACTCAGGCTCCATCTCTGGCCAGACCCGGTAGTGTTTAGGCGAGGCGGAAGGGCGTCCATGCACCCTATCACATCATGGTGTCTCCCCATCTCCCCACCCGTCTCCCTCGGCCACCTGCCTTCGCACCTGCCAGACTCCCCCATGCCTGCCCGTTTAGCTCTTCAGTAATAGATTCTTCCATAAAGGTGGCTTTGCAGAGGGCAAAGTATCCTCCCACAAGTAAGTCAGCACATTCACTTGAGAGAGAGAGACAGAGACAGAGAGAGAGAGAGAGACAGAGACAGAGAGAGAGAGAGAGAGAGAGAGAAAGAGAGAGAGAGGAAAGAATAAAACACCAGTCTTGGCATCCCAGCAAGATAAAAAGACTCCTGATGGTGAACCGTCTTTGCTCAGCAGGAAATTTTTGCTTTGATAGGCCTCTCTCTCTCCCTCTCTCCCTCCCTCCCTCCCTGCCCTCCAACCCCCCCTCTCTTTCATTAAATTTTTTTTTTTTTACAAATTAAATAATACCATGTGCTTACCACAGTCTGTGACACCATGCAAATGAATAGCAAGAAAAAAAGTTCATGCCATCGCCCTTTCTTTCTGCAGTCCTCAAGCTGTCCCCGTAGCCCACTGACCATGGCTAACAGTCTACCAGGAGTTTCTCTGAGCTCTTTCTCTGAGCTCTTCTGTCCTTTCTCTGCCACCTTTCTCTGAGCTCTTCTGTCCTTAAAGGGACATCTGCTGCAAATGTAGGGAAGGTTTTCTGTTTGCCTTTACGAGAACCCTCCCCCGTTTATGTACCCTACACTGCCTCTTGCTTATCTCCCTGACCAATACATCCCAGACGTCCCTCCAGGTCAGCAGATAAAGAGCTAACTCATTTCTTCTAATAGCTGCATAATATTCCATAGTGTGGATATTCTATGATTTACTGCAATTGGACCTCCATCTCCTTTACATTCTCATGTTCATAGCTTTCTGGACATTTGGAAACATTTGAGAAAATTGACATCATCTCTGTAAACGTACAGACTCCTGTTCCCTCGAGAACGTCCGGATATCGAGACTGTCCTGCACACTTGACTTGTATGTGCACTCGTGTTCCCCAAACATCGTTCTCCGTCACGTCATCTCCTCAGATTCCTCTGTGCCCCTTCCTCCGTGCCTGCAGGATATATATTTTTTTGCACAGGCAAAAGTCCAGCCGAAAGAATACTTATTTAGCATAATTTAAACATGAGGGTTTTCTAATGCCACTTCCATTTAAATAATTCAAAAATCCGTTGCAAGGTGTCTGAATACTCTGGGAAGAGAGCTGTTAATGGATATATCATCGAGGCTGAAGACGTGTTCTTCTGTCTGCAGTTGAGAAGTATGAGGAAAAGATCGAGATTAACATTGTCATTATTCGTGTTATGATATCTGAGTTCCCCGCTTGCTGCTTTCTGGAGGCATGGGTCTGATTTCTTGAGAAATAATTTCACCCCTCTTTAGGAATGGTGAATTTCAAGCGGTTTTAATTTTAACTGCATTATTTGTTTGCTTTATGTATTATTCGAAGTTATATGGGAAAAGTGTTATGTGGTTTCTTATTTATGAAATCAGGGCAACCGTCCTTCAGATTTGAAGCAGAGATCTCAGAATATTAAAATCTTGGACTGCATCTATAGCAACGTGAATGATTCTTCTGAAATTGACATATCAAGGAGCTTCTCATCTATTATTAAATTACCTTTTCCTCAAACAAAATATTTATCAGATGTAACATGATACCCAAATTCCTTTACTTGCCAAACTAGAAGCTATGACACACACACACACACACACACACACACACACCTTTATTCTTGTATTCTTGGTTTCCTACTGTATTTTAACATTTTAAGCAGCCACAGAAAAGTAATAGAATGAGCAATAGAAAATCGCCGGAATTGAAATTATTTCCAGCTATGTTTAAATATGAATGTCTTGTTCGACTCTTAGCATATGTATTTATGGCTGTGTGATATCATTATGTCACCATAATGAATGTCTGCTGAATTATGTGGGATTCAACGGGGGATACAAATGGATTTGAATTCTGTAACTGTCATGCTGTGGTCCAAAGAGGATGGAAACTGAAATATCCCCCTGCCTTAACACATCTGTCAAGCGTCCTCAGCTCGCTCTGTGATTCTTGTCTGTTGGAAGTGGAGAAGGTTCGCCTGGAGAAGCCTGTGCCCCGAGTACATGTTGTAACAGGTGTCAAAAGGCAAACACAAGTCACATTACGGTTCTGCTTAATTTGCTTTGGGTTTGCTTTCCTTTGGATTAAGAACAGTGTTGTGTAGCTTCCCCCGCCCCGCTTCTTGTTCTGAATGCCTAACTTTAAATGAAGTGACTAGCATACCTTATTATTTAGTCTTAATTGTATTAGTGAGTGAGCATATGTGTGCAGAGCGTGGAGACAGAGTGAAAAGAGAAGGAAGGGTCTGGAGTTTGAGTCCCAGTGCCTTCCTTACTAGCTGTCTGCCCTTGAACCAGGTAATTAGACTTTCCTCAGGTTGCCTGGGAACAGATAATAATAGGTACTTTCCGATATTCTTGTAAGATTCACATGCAATATACATACAGGGTCTAGAAGTGCCTGTTAAATAGGAGCTTAATATGTGATACTTGGCATTGCTGTTTCTGCTGTAGTTATTGTGATTCATGTTATCTTTATATAAAACATAGTTCCTTAGGAGTAAGTTTTCCATTTTTACACGGTAGAGACTTATCATTTTAGTATTAGTGGCATATGTTTCCTGAGCACCTAGGTTTCATTCATTTAAGAGGTATTTACTGAATGCCCACTATGTACCAGGCTCTGTGTCAGACCCTAGGGGGACAGTGGCCGGCTGCAGCTGGCAAGCCCCCACCCTGGCAGGAGTGCTTTGCAGAGAAGTGGATACGGATCCCCATTGGCCAGGAAGAAGGATTCTGGTCGAAAGATGAGTGTGTCCCTACCTTCAGAGAGATGTGTCCCTTGCCCGAGTCCAGCAAGGCTTTGGCTTCAAGACAGGACTTCCCTCAATAGGGCGGCGGTGACGGACTGCGTCCCCGGTGTGGCTGCTTTCAGTGGACACGTTCGCGCTGCTCTGTGGCCTGTGAGTCCTACCTGGCCCTTCCCGAGTGTGGGGAGAGGTCGCTGCGCCGAGCAGGCATCAGCTGACAATGCTGTCACTGTCTGCCGTGCTGAGTTTCAAACCACTCAGCAAACTGGTTAAATCCAAGTTTTGCTTAGTCGTCTTTGCAGTTAAATCTCATCAGTTAGACCATACGTAGGGTTGTTGTGTCTGATGTGAGACTGCTCAGCTCTCCTTACTAGCTGTGTGGCTCTTATGCCTCCATTGTCTCACCCATGTAATGGGGATCACATTATAACTGACCTCATCAAATTGTAAGGATTAAAAGGTTTTTTTTAATGCTTATTTATTTTTGAGAGAGAGAGAGAGAGCACGAGCAGAGGAGAGGCAGAGAGAGGGAGACGCAGAACCCGAAGTAGGTTCCAGTCTCTGAGCTGTCAGCACAGAGCCCGTCGTGGGGCTCGAACTCACGAACCTCAAGATCACAACCTGAGCCGCAGTCGGACACTTAACCGACTAAGCCGCCCAGGCGCCCCAGGATGAAAAGTTTTAAGCGTTAAAGTGCTTCTGTAAACGTAGGGTACAGTGAGGGCCACGTGGCTCTCCTCTTGCTCTTTCTTATTTTTAGCAGTAAGTGCCTTGTTGTGTGAATGTTCAACCTTAGGATGCTCGTTTTTATCATTTTTTTGCCTTTACGCTACCCTCTGTGTCTCCCCCTCCCCGCACCAAACCCCTATACTAACTAAGGTAAAACATACTAGCAATTTCATAAGTGCCTTCCGAAAGATTTTTTACCCTCGTATTTTATGTGTCTCCTACATATGGGTGTACACGCACATATACATCCAGATATGTATTTGGGGCTTTTGAGAGGTTGCCTTTCTGGTAGTTTTGCTTGATTGCACACGGACTCCTTCTTTGCATGCTGTTCTGTATCTTTCTTTTCTCGTCTGACTATAGCATGATATTCCATGATGCAGACATACCATGATTCATGCACTTCTTCTGCATACTGAATGTGTTAAAGGGCATTCATTTGGATTCTAAAGGTTTCTGCCTGTGCTCCCACCTGGCCTCAAGTGGGGAGACAATGAGCATCTTTGTTCATAGTCAGACTGATGCTTTTATTTCTGTGGGATGGATTCCCAGGTGTGGGATTGCTGGGCCAGACTCTACATTTGTAAAATGGATTTTTATCAATCTAATGGATTGTGCTGAAGAGAGCCAAAAATCTTGATAGAAACAGTCAACTGAGAGCAAATTTTTTAGATGTAAAAGTGGATGGTAATTAAGAGAACACACATTAAAAAGAGTCATTTGACCAGCATAGCACAGTATTAATTGATTTTAATGTCTGGAAGTCGTTGGATTCCAATATTTGGGGATGAAGAAGCAGGTGGGAAGGCCACGAGTTATGCACACCTATTTTGCACCCGGTATTAGGAAGTAGCTAGCTTACCGTTGGCTCCTGTTTTTTGTAGAACATAACTTTTTCATGGAGAAGAATGGCCTGTGATGGAGATGCTTCCGGAGAAACCAGCCTGGGGGAACATGGGAGAGACAGAGCTAGTTATGAGGCATGGTCCAAGTTCACGTTCTGGTGTTAACTGTCTACGGGCCGAGCAAGATTGGGCGAGTCATCCATCTACTGTTCAGGCCTCCTTTTTAAAAACTGGACTGAGTTCTTCTATTTGTGTGACAGGGCTGTCATACAGGTTAATAGATTAAATGTATTAGTATATGTAACACAGACTCTGAATAAGTGTTACCCAAAGAATGGGAGTCATCATATTGGTTTTCAGATTATTTTGTTGGTATTGTTAAGAGGCCTACCTTAAAGAGTTCTTCTCAAAGTATTAGGTAGTGTTGAGTCAATGCTTTAAGGGAAAAAACCTCAGGGCACCTGGGTGACTTAGTCTGTTAAGTGTCCGACTGTGTATACTCAGGTCATGATCTCACTGTTGTGAGATCGAGCCCCACATCAGGCTTTGTGCTGACAGTGCAGAGCCTGCTTGGGATTCTCCCTCTCCCTTTCTCTCTGTCTGTCCCATGCTCTCTCTCTCCCCTCTCATTCTCTCTCTCGAAATAAATAAACATTAAAAAAATAAAAGAACCTCACTTTTTACAATATAATAAGCCCATACGAAAATGCAATTTACCCTGAATTCTGCATCTCTGAAAACTGGTGTGTGTGTGTGTGTGTGTGTGTGTGTGTGTGTGTGTGTGTGGCTGCCAATGGTTAGTTTGTAGGGGATGTGGATATTTGTCTGTGTTTTATTGATGTGTATATAGTTTGGGTACTGGAGATGGGGAAAGCGAGCATTTGAAACCCACAGCAAATTATGCAAATTTCCAAGGACCTGAGGTTCGGAGAGGTTAAGTACTTTGCCAACAAGTCGCCTTGTGGTGAGTGGTAGTGTGGGTTACAAACCAGCGGCTGTCTATGTCTGAGGCCCATGTTTTTTCCACACAGAGGAGACCAGAGGAGAAGGGAAGACATAAAGGGCATTTTCCAATATTCAGAAGTTGTTCTGAGAGTCACTCGTCCTTTCCATGCTGTCTTGGGTAAGGCAGGAAGTAGATTCACGAGACCTGGAAGGAGTTGAAATATGAGGGTTGGAGCAACAACTCAGAAATTCTGGTTAACTCAAGATAGCATTCTGGTTTACTGAAGGCCCACTCTGTATTACAGAAAAACACAAACTTTATTCTTTGAGTGTCTCTGAGACCTAGCTTCTTCGAACCAGTCCCCTCCATTCGCATTTCTGGAAGTTTCCCTCTGTGCAGAATGGCGATAACTCACCCAGCCCCTGAGCTCTGCCTGTAATCTCTTCTTCTACTCCGATGTCACTCTTCTTTGCCTTCTTCAGAAGCTATTATATGACCTCCAGATTTCTCTTTGACTCCCTGTATTACCATTAGAAGACATCTACACTGGGAAATCGCTCAGTTCCTGTTTTTGATTAATATTTTATCAGCCACAAGAGGAAATGGTATTCTATAGCAACACTAATAAGTAATTGAGCAGATGAGATGCTCCTGCTAGCTTTGGTAAAAAGTACAGGCAAGGTTACAAGTCGAGAGCTCAGGATAATAAAGTCAGGTGTCTGAATCGAATATCTGATAGGGTTAAAATATAACGCTGGTACGAGCAGAAATCAAGTGTGAAATCCCTTTTTGAGCAGTGGCTTGCCGATCTGTATTTATTGACTCTAGTAATAATAATGGTAAGAATTACTACCTTCATTTAAAGCCGCATATCTAAACCAAAGGGCCCAAACTGCTAATTTTGTAGTGTTTAATATATACCATTATGTATAAGTTCAAAGTGATTGAGTAGACAGCGACAGACTGGATACGGTAGCCCCCAGCAGATGCTGAGAATCCCACTCACCCCGCTGTATTCAGACGGTTCTAAGAGAGAGGAAGCAGCAGAGGCATCAGTAATAATACCATCCGGTAATTACTGAATCATGAATGTTTGGGGAGCTGAAGGTCACTGGCTTAGTAGCAACCCTAGTCTGTCCTTGTGCATTTTAAATGCTTGTATTCTATATCCGGGTGGTGGTATTTTAATTCCCACCGGACAGTCTGAATGGGGGGGTGGTGGGGAAGAGCTATTTTTACATAATATATTTTCTTCATCATGGGTGAAAAGACTTTTTTGTTTTTCGTAACGTGATGGCCTTCAGTAAGTGGAAATGACTTTAGCACATCACAGCGCGTCTTCTTTATAGAAATACGTTACGTGTTCCTTCATACATGGTGTCCAGCATGGGGGCGTCTGATTTATGGGAACATGACCCTCGGGGGCATCAGGAAACAGCTGCATGCACATTCCCTGCAGGAGGCCAGGCTGTCATGAGAGGCCCAGAATACAGTCAGGAATGGGAGAGTGTGGGCAAGAAATTGCAGGTAAGAACACAGCACCTCTGTAAGAAATACCAGTGGGTTTTTTTTTTCTTTCCTTGAGTATTTTATTCACATTTGCTACCATACTCAAGCACAATTCACTTAGGTCTGTATTTCTTGTGTTTCACACGGGAACTTTCATTAAATTGTGGCAATTCCAATTTGCGTGGTTATCAAGTCAACATCAAATAAGGTGAACTGTGTTCTTAGCCTGTAAACCTCACTTTGTAAATCTCTGATGCACTTGAGTTGATTCCCTTCTTTGGGCTTCCTTCTCTTTATAAAGTTACCATTTTTATTGCTAAGGTACTGTTATTGTTGGTTTTTAAGGGAAACTGTCATAACCACGCCTGCCGTGGGAACCAGACATTATGGACAATGCAGCCGTGTATGATCTTGTTGTTGCTGTTGTTTAAAACTATTTTCCATCAGACGCTTCCTTCTCCATCTCTCTTCGTTATAATCCAACTTAATTAGTAAAATTTAATTGATTCCACATTTGTCACTTAGCTAATGAATTACTAGCATTTTAAGAAATAATATGTAACGTCTATTAACGGAGGTTAAAATACACGGGTTGCTTAATGTCTTCTGATAATACGCATTTTTTTAATAGAAAGCCAAATAGAAAATATTTGCCTGCAAGAAATAGTTCTTGTGGTTCTTAGTTTATAATCAGAATTGAGGCGCAAAATGCTTTGGAGCCTCCAGCACATTTTGTAGGGGGCATTGATGAAGAAAACCCCTTTTCTCTCTTTTTAAACAATCTTCTCTACCCCTGGGACCCAAGAGGGAGCAAGGGCAGCGGTGTGCTGGAGAGAGACTTTTGCTGTCCGGAGCCTGGAGCCAGGGGCAGACCCTGCTTCAAACAACTCCTCCTCTTCTTCTCCCAGTTCGTCCCCAGCCAGTTCGTCCCCAGTTGTGGTGTCTCTGACCCAGGGCGTCCACGGTTTGAGAGTCACCCGAAGCTTTAGGAAGATCAGCATTGCTTTAAGAAGAAGGTCTGAGGGGGGGAAAAAAGTGTAATTCTTTTCCTTCCAAACGGAGATATAAAAATCATATAAGCATGATTTATCATTTGATTGGAACATTATATTTTATGGTTGTAAAACACATGTATCATCTGATCTGCCTCTGACATCTAGTAGGCCATTCTGCCTCTTATAATTTTGATGAAAGAGCATCCACAGCAGTATGTTGGTGCATCCACGGCCCTGGTCATTAATGTGTTGTTCTGGAGCTACCTGGAACAGAGGAGTGGGCTCAGAGCACCCAGAGGAGGGGCCACATTCCATCAGTCCTGGAAGGGGGCGGGTGGAAGGAGAGAGAAGTAGGCATTTCTTCGGGCTCCTGCTGATCTGATGGCCTTGAAGGTGCTGGTGGTTCTGGATCCTTCCACTAGGAAGCATGGCGGCCCTGAGACATCTTTCCTCTGACCGTCATGAACAAGGATGCCAGTGCACGGGCTCTAATGCAAGTGGCTCGCCGAAGGTACACGTTGAAATGGGAAAGGTCCCAACAAGACTGTATAATATGCAGACAGAGTGCAAAATGAAAATGTGAGGCTCCAGCAAGGGACAGAGAAGTTCATGTTTCCTCTCCTGGGCCCACCACCCCAATCTTGAGCGGACAGGTATCCCCCAAATGATTGCAACCTTCACTGTGGGACACACTTGGGACCTGGTTCAGGGTGCACACAAGTCTGTTTCTCCAGTCACCAGCCCGGTGCGCTAGGGTCCTGCCAGCCCAGGGCTGGGGAGGACTGCAGGCTTTCGTGACCTCCATCCTTTCCCACAGCCATGCCTAGGTCCCCGCCAGGAATGCAGGGCAACAGGGGGAGGCCGGTGTCCCTGCTGAGGAAACCTAGGTTGAAGGTGACAGTGGTCTCAAGGTGTACGGGCTGAGAGGGAAAGGCTGGCTTGGCCCAAGGTGCCAGTGGGCAGAGAGCAGGTGGCTGAGAATCCATCCTAGCTGGGCAGTGTTGGGGGCGGGGCAGATAGACACCTGAGCCGAGACTCTCAGGCCCCAGCACCCGCTCCTCCGTTCCGCCAGACTTCACTCCCAAAGCACAAACTCAGACCTAAAGTTGTAAGAATTACAGCGTAGTGAGTGACGAGCTCTGAGCCCCAAGCACGGGGCCCTGTGTCACCGCACCAGCCCTGGGTCCCAGGAAAGCTCACTCCCGCGCAGTACTAATGGGGAGCGTTTCCAGATCACGGCTTCCGGGAGGCCAAATCACAAGCTTGTGAATTGAATGGAAAAGCTTTTGATGAAAACTGTAGTATGTGGTCTCTTCTTATTTCAAAGTGAGTTTGAAGCAAATCAAAACGTGAGCCCCTCCTGCTCTTGGTGAGGTTCATGTGTAAACATTTGTCAAAACACATGGAGACTCTATGCTTTAAATGGATGCAGCTTATTATATGTAAATGATACTTCAACAAAGTTGATTTAAGAAGACAAAACAACGAAAAAAACCAAAACCCTGCTCTGGAGGGATGAAAGACTGCAGGAACTGAGGACAGCATTGACTCAAGTTGGTGGCAGGAGTGTCTTTTCCATCTGGTTTGTATCCCCTTGGATTGAGCAGTTTTTACTGCATTTAACCATGTGTGTGTCAGTCACGCTGTGCACCTCCCAGCAGGCTGGGCCTTTACAAAGTATGTTGAATCTTTGTAATAATCCAACGCGGGGGGGTTACTCTTCAGTGCACTGGTCTTCGGTCGGGGTGGTTTTGCTTGCCGCGGGACATTCGGCACTGTGTAGAGACAGATGAGGTTGTCGCCTCTGGGGTTGGGGGGCGCTGGAGGGAAGGTGCTGCCGGGCGTCTAGAGGGTGGAGGTCAGGGATGCTGTTACACATCCTAAACGCACAGGAACGCCCCCACCACAAAATGCCAGCGGTGCCCGTGTCGAGAAACTCTGCTGTGTCCCATTGTGAAAGATTCAAGGTGGTTACGCTGTGGGACTAGGAACTGGGAGGGGTGGAGATGTTAACACAGCCCACTGCCATTTCCATCTCGTTTACTAGGTGTAATTAGCGAAGAATTAACAGCAGAAGATTGCTCTCACCAATGCCTACCTAGAAAACCCTCTTATTCAAGGTGCTAATTAGAGTGTTTTGTTGCCAGTAAAAACAAGAGTCAGATTTCATGATTGATTCATGATCATTTTAAAATTAATGCTGCTATTATCATACAAAGTAGTGGTAAGTGGAGGTAAGAGAATTTTTGCTTTGGGATACTAAGTCAACATTACAGTAAACACACAGCAAACCCATTTATCTCGGGCTTAATGCTTTGTTGTTTCTTCTAAGCATTTCTTAGGTGCCTTTGGGCTTTTTAGCATTCTTTGGCAGTCGTAATTTATTAATTGATTTTTAAATTTGGCTTGCGAAAATGAACTTTAGTTAGGGGTTTGAGGAGAATGAAAAGGCCTGTGTGTGTTTCAACGGCTGAGTCTTCCTGTCCAGCGTTGGGGATCCGCAGAAGCCAGACAACCTGGGGACCAGGCGGTGTCTGAGGCTCCCAGCTTCCTCACGTTGCGGACGAATTGCGGACGAAGAGTCAGCCGCTTAGACAAGGTCTTTCCATCGTATAACTTTCAATGAAAATCAGTGATACTGAGTGGCTCTTCATCAAATGCATCTTAACAGCCTCCTTGAGGTGAGTGGGTCTGTTGAACTATTTGGCACAGGTGTTCTTAGGTTTGTTTTGTTTCTGTTTTGTTTCGTGTTCGGTTTGCTTGTTTTGTTGTTCTGTTCCCTGGCAAGCAGGCGGTCTGAATACGACTTCTCAGAATGGTTTTAAGTGCATACTGTAACATACCTGGGAGTCTAAAGGCCACCAGCTATCCTGAAACACAGTTCTGTGCCCTGCCAAGGCACGTGTTGAAGCAAAACCAACACGCGATGCTAGTCGCAGCTTCAGAAATCTCTCTTAATGTTAAGAGTTTTGTGGCTGTCTCCACATGGAGATCTGAAATTCTTCCCCCTGTGAAATTCAGCCGGACAATTTCTGCATCTAGCTGCTGATCCAGATAGCGATGATGATAATTTTTAATATCATAGACTGCTTATACTATTCTGTACTACTCAAAATGCTAAGCATTTTGCAGCACACTATCTCATTTAACCCCCCTCCTGGTCAACAGGCAAGAAAACAGGCTCAGACACTCACCATCCAAGTTCCAAACCTGTGCACGCTCTTAATCCCCTCCCAATTAATCGTCTCACTTTCATTACTGTGGATGGCATTTCCATTTGGCGTGATTCTTTGGAGTTTCATGTCTCATGAGTCTTGGTGTACGTTGGGTGGAGATACTTCCTGGGTTCTCACAATGCTGGTAGCCAGAAATTAGGCAAACTAAAACAAACATCTCAGTTTGGCTTCCCAGGCTAAAGGTAAACTTGGACATTCAGCAATTCTGGGAATTTGCCTTGAGGGACAGCAAAAGCAAGGACAGAATCATCACTCTCCAGGATGGATCATTTCACGAGTATTTTCCTCTTTGTTTTTCCTGAGGATGACACTGGAGGGAAGCCCTTTCCCAGACCTCCCTTCGGTCAGGATCGTTCCAGTGTTTAAATTCTGCAGCCTGTTTGTTGCAAATAATAAAAAATGTGATTATGGATATTACTATCTTATCTAAGACATCATTATCTCACTCCCCAAAACTAATGTGTGTTTTGCTCCCAATTCTTCTAATTTTTCCCAAATGGGTGAAGTTGGAAAATCAGAAAATCTGCCAATTAAAGCAACTCTGTCAGTCTCTTATTGTCCAGACCTACTTGCTCTCATGAACTCTCCGGGCAAAATCAAGTAATGGATTTCAGTTTAGGTTGCACATGTAGGTGTTCCTTTGGACAAAATTACCAGCAGAATACACGTGAGTGTTCAGTAGCTGATTTCAAAGAGACATGGTCTAAGTCTGGATTTACTGTGATGCACATTTATGTTTTCAAAACACATTGTCCTTTCCTCAAATGAACAAAGCATGGCCGAAGTAATACATTGATCTATCAGCCTCTCAGTCCCCAGGTCAACCACGGAAAGAATGTTTTGCAGACGTTTACCATGGGTAACGCTAGGCCAGACCTGTCTTAGTGGTCAGTCAAGGAGTCCTGGAATATTTTTGTGACTCACCTATCCAGAGAGGCTTCCTGAGGTTATTTTGTTTGAGGAGAAAGTGTTGTGAAGTGTGAAATGCCCAGCACAGTACTGTAAATTGTGGGTGTACACATTAAATACTTTAAAAAGATATGCTTGCAATGCAATCAAATTAATACATGCTAATCAAAAGAACACTTCAAAGTGCAAAGAGTATCAGTCAAAATGCTCATTGCCCTCCCACCCTGCGCCTTTCAAAGAAAATGACCTTGAACTCTGGCAATGTCTGTTAAACTTGGATTTAAGTCAGAATCACAGTCCTGCAGAGGTGCTTGTTAGAAATGCAGATTTCCCTATTCCGGTCTGGATCTTTTGAGGCAAACTCTCCTGGACTTGGGACTTAGCTGTCTACTTTTTCAGATCTCACCAGGTGATTCTGTGGCCATGCTGAGATAAAACTTTGGAAGATGGGGGACATTCCATTTAGACACCTCCATGAAGAAACGGTGGGCAATCGATACAGGTGCATATCCTGGCTTAGCCTGTTTAATTTTCTTAAGAGGATATTAATTGTCCCTCTGTTCATTTGGTTGCCAAATGCTCATGGGTTCTGCCCATATTTGGCAACAGAGAATATCCGCACTGGCAGTTCTTGCCAGGGGTTATAACTTCAGGTCCCTGCTCTGCCACATTGATCAAACGTTTGCCGTACTCACTGAGAATCCATCCATCCCATTTTATATTCTAAAATTTGTCTTCGAAACAGAGAAGATCACCAGGACACAGGATACTTGAACCACATGGTTTGGACTCAACACTGGTTGTCATTATGCATCTACTCTATGTGGAAAATGAGGAGCCAGGGAGAGGGACTGAGGTAAAGCGTGCCTTTTCTCTGGCAGGCTGTTGGTTTCTCGGGGTCCGTGAGCACCAGTTTGTGGACTGTGGGTGAGGCAGTCCTGGACCGGGTGGCCCCAGTGGCAGGGAGCTCATTGCCTTGTGACCTGGCATTTGGCCCTTCCCCCTTTTTGAACATACAGAGGGCTCTGTCCTCATCCTGTTCGTTGGTATCTGGGATTCCAAATGAATCAGTAGCAAAGCGAGTACGTTTTCTAAGAGATTTTCTAAGGTGAGCTTGAAGGCTTCTAGTGGGAGACTTCTAGTGAGGTAGGATCATGGGTCCTTCTGAACGGCAGATCTGTGGTTCTTCCGCTTGGAAGTTGCCCTTTGTCCACATTATCTCCCCCTCGTCCTTGGGTCTCAGCTTCAATGTGACTTCTTCCGAAAGCCTTCTTTGCTCTTGGAGAACGAAGTTCGATGCTGCTCCTGAACATTCCCTCAGAATTTTCTAGATCCCCATCGCTGTTAGCGTGCTTGATCATCCCATTTGTCTATGTGTCTGTCTTCTCCAGGAGCCCCACTAGGGGCAAGTGTGCATCAGTGTTGTTAATAGCTAGACTCCCCAGGTGTGGGTATAAGGCCAGATACCAAATAGTAGCCCTACAAATATTTGCCCAAATTATAAGGTGAACACTAAGAGAGTTCTTAGAAAGAGGGATGCAAGCCAGCATTCTAATTCAAGTCATACTGGGAAAATGGATATGAGAATTGTTGAATCCCTGAGTTAGAAGGAGTTGAGAACTAACCAGCTGGTTTTTATCTGCGGTGTGGACATCCTAGAGGTATTGGCTGTGTGCCCTGGGGCAGGAGGCTTGCCTTTTCTGAGGCTGCTCCAGTATCAACAATGAAAACTCCTGTCTTCCTCAGGATTAAGTCAACCGGTCAGAACAAATAGGCTTGCACAGCACCTGGCGCAGTATAGGTGTTCAACAAACACTAGCTGTTCTTTGTCACTATAAATCCTGCTTGTGTTTTGAAATCCTGAGGCCTCCTTGACACAACCCACGAAAAGCCCTCAAGAGACTCATGGTGAAAGTCGACGATTGTATTTTCCCTGGAGACTCCCATTTTTTTTTTTTTCAGTATATAAAATTTATTGTCAAATTGGTTTCCATACAACACCCAGTGCTCATCCCAAAAGGTGCCCTCCTCAGTACCCATCACCCACCCTCCCCTCCCTCCCTCCCACCCCCCCACCCCCCATCAGCCCTCAGTTCGTTCTCAGTTTTTTGTTTTTTTTTTTTAATTTTTTTTTTATTTTTAACGTTTTTTATTTATTTTTGAGACAGAGACAGAGCATGAACGGGGGAGGGGCAGAGAGACAGGGAGACACAGAATCGGAAGCAGGCTCCAGGCTCTGAGCCATCAGCCCAGAGCCCGATGCGGGGCTTGAACTCATGGACCACGAGATCATGACCTGAGCTGAAGTCGGACGCCCAACCGACTGAGCCACCCAGGCGCCCCCGTTCTCAGTTTTTAAGAGTCTCTTATGCTTTGGCTCTTTCCCACTCTAACCTCTCTTTTTTTTTTTTTCCTTCCCCTCCCCCATGGGTTTCTGTTAAGTTTCCCAGGATCCACATAAGAGTGAAACCATATGGTATCTGTCTTTCTCTGTATGGCTTATTTCACTCAGCATCACACTCTCCAGTTCCATCCACGTTGCTACAAAGGGCCATATTTCATTCTTTCTCATTGCCATGTAGTACTCCATTGTGTATATAAACCACAACTTCTTTATCCATTCATCAGTTGATGGACATTTAGGCTCTTTCCACAATTTGGCTATTGTTGAGAGTGCTGCTGTAAACATTGGGGTCCAAGTGCCCCTATGCATCAGTACTCCTGTATCCCTTGGGTAAATTCCTAGCAGTGCTATTGCTGGGTCGTAGGGTAGGTCTATTTTTAATTTTCTGAGGAACCTCCACACTGTTTTCCAGAGCGGCTGCACCAGTTTGCATTCCCACCAACAGTGCAAGAGGGTTCCCGTTTCTCCACATCCTGGAGACTCCATTTTGATTGAGATGTCCACAGCATCCAATCTCTACCAGTAAAAAAGGAAAATTTTGAAAATGAGAGTTTTGGCATGATTGGACCCAGGGGTGGAAGAGGACAAAGCCAATGGCCAAAAACACAAAAAAGCATCCCGGAATCTTAGAAGGGAGCACCGGTGGGGGGGCTGATGGCCCTAGACGGGCGCCACTTGTCTCTACCCTTTGGTCTAAACAGTAGTTATCTCAAAAGCACTTATTTGGGAGAATGCCCTACAGTATTGCTTTATATTGTGACTATAGATAGACACCCCCAAGTTCATGTCAACTACAGAAGTTGCAAAGCTAGTTTATGTCTCGTTCTTTCTCTCTCTCCCTGTGTTGAGACAGCCCTCTATGGAGCTTGTCTGCACACCACGAGCAGAGGCCGCAGACAGACAAGGTCTGTTCGGGGAGATAACATCACCTGTCACTTCTGCCTCTGCCGTCAGAGTCTGAGTGGTCGGTGATGGAGAGAGACCGAGGCTGGATCAGGTCCCCCCTGGCCCCCTTTCTGAGTCCGGGAGGTAGATGGTATGGGGAATCACTCCCTACTTTCTCCGTCTCCGTGTCCTAGAGCAGCCCCAGCGGAAGCTAATGGTAGGACTCCGTTTCTCCAAAGAGGAGTCAGGACAGGAATGCGGTGTGCGGAGAGAGCCCTGCCCTCTCCCCGCCTTGAAACTGAGGGCGAGGGGACCTTATCGGCCCCGCGGGAGTGAGACTTCATCTGGGTCTCATGCCACAGACGTTTGGGTCACTTTTGAAGCGAAGGCCTACCTCGCTGGCGTCCTCATTCAGGTTGTTGTTCAGTAAGGGAGGTTGACGTGATCTCCCCTTCCCTGGAACCATGACGCATATGGGCTTCGCTCCCGCGTGCCTTCAGCGGTTCCGACACACGACTTCCTTTGGCAGCTGTGGCAGACACAGAACAAGATCAGATGCGGGCTGGAGGCAGCCCGCCTCTACTGCGTTCGGAGGTGTGACCTCGAGCGAGGATTAGGCTTTCTAGGACTCAGTTTCCTCACTGGTAGGGTGGGGATGGTTGGTTGAGAATCGGTCGTGAATTCCTGCTGGCAGAGTGCCTGACGCAGTGCCTGGTGAGTACTGAGCGTCCGGTAGGTGGCAGCTCTCCACACCCTTGGTAGCGGCAGCGGGAGCCCTGACGAAGTCGCTCGGTGTTCGGAGCTAGCATCTGGGAAGCGCCTTGCAAGCTCTGCCTTGCATCCAGTGGGCCTTCGTCAAAAGCTGGCTAGCGCTGCCGTTGTGAAGTTTGAAACAGGCGCCGCGTGATCTCGAGTGTGACTTTTGGACGACGTTCTCTCCCAGGGCGCAAGCCTGCATCTGGAAACCTCATTGGGTATTATTTGGCACCGTTCTCCCTTCTGTCCCACCTGAATTAAGCTTTTACTGTAAGTGTCTTCTCCGTCGTGGGACTGTGTTCTCACCGACAGTGGATTTCAGGGTCCGAGGTCCTCAGCCGAATGAGTTCACGATGGCTTTCCAGAAGGAGGGTGATCAAGTCCCGTGGGGAAGCTGCCCCCGGTGGGCCCAGGTGGCCGGCTGGTTGGAGAGGTTGCAGCCTTTTGTCCTTTGACCAGTCGGCCGCCCACGTGACCCTTGAATGCAGCTGTGCGTTCACTCCCTGCTTCAGGCTCGCTCTGATTCTTTTCCCTTCCTGCAACGTCCCGCTGCCAGTACACATCCCGGCGCGCACAGTGGCCAAGGACAGTGCCTTTGGAGCCCGCCCCGCTCGTGCGACCTCACCCAGACCAGGCTTGTACCTGCCTAGCCTGCTGAGGCCTGGCTTCCCAGGCCTGTGACCGGGATGGGGAAGGGAGAGGAGGGGAGGCTGACGACATGATGAGGGAGAGGCTTACGTGTATTATTTTTTCTCTTAATTTCCCTGTCTCCGTAGTGTGGTCAGGGCGCTCAGTGTGACAACAGAAGCCTTCTGTTGAGCACGTGCTGTGTACTAACTGTAGGCCAGGGCTTCTAAATACCCGTGTCCATATCCTCCCTCCTCCCTTCCTTCCTTCCTTCCTTCCTCCCTCCTTCCCTCCTTTCCTCCCTCCTTCCCTCCTTCCTTCCCTCCTTCCCTCCTTCCCTCCTTCCATCCTTCCTTCTTTCCCTCCTTCCTTCCTTCCTTTCTCCCTTCCTTCCCTTCCTCCTTCCTTTCTTCCCTCCTTCCTCCCTTCCTTCCCTCCTTCCTTCCTTTCTCCCTTCCTTCTTTTCCTCTCTTCTTCCCTCCTTCCTTCCTTCCCTCCCTCCTTCCTTCCTTTCTCCCTTCCTTCTTTCCTTTCTTCCTTCTCTCCCTCCTTTCCTCCTTCCTCCCTTCCTTCCCTCCTTCCTTCCTTCCCTCCTTCCTTCCTTCACTCCTTCCTTCCTTCCCTCCTTCCTTCCTTCCCTCCTTCCTTCCTTCCTTTCCTCCCTCCTTCCCTCCTTCCTTTCCTCCCTCCTTCCTTCCTTCCCTCCTTCCTTCCTTCCCTCCTTCCTTCCTTCCCTCCTTCCTTCCTTCCCTCCTTCCTTCCTTCCTTTCCTCCCTCCTTCCCTCCTTCCTTTCCTCCCTCCTTCCCTCCTTCCTTTTCTTCCTTCCTCCCTTCTCTCTTTCGTTCCTTCCTTCCTTTATCCCTTCCTTCTTTTCTTCCTTCCTTCCCTCCCTCCTTCCTCCCTTCCTTCCCTCCTCCCTTCCTTCCCTCCTTCCTTCCTTCCCTCCTTCCTTCCTTCCTTTCCTCCCTCCTTCCCTCCTTCCTTCCTTCTTTTCTTCCTTCCTTCCCTCCCTCCTTCCTCCCTTCCTTCCCTCCTTCCTTCCTTCCCTCCTTCCTTCCCTCCTTCCTTCCTTCCTTTCCTCCCTTCTTCCCTCCTTCCTTCCTTCCTTTCTCCCTTCCTTCTCTCCCTCCTTCCTTCCTTCCTTCCTTTATCCCTTCCTTCTTTTCTTCCTTCCTTCTCTCCCTCCTTCCCTCCTTCCATTTTTCCTTTCTTCCTTTCTTCCTTTCTTCCCTCCCTCCTTCCTTCCTATCTCCCTTCCTTCCCTCCTTCCTTTCTCCCTTCCTTCCCTTCCTCCTTCCTTCCTCCCTTCCTTCCCTCCTTCCTTCCCTCCTTCCTCCCTTCCTTTCTCCCTTCTTTCCTCCCTTCTTTCCTCCCTTCTTTCCTTCCTCCCTCCCTCCCTCCAAACATCCCCCCTTCTGGCATTCCATCCATCCATCTGTCTGTCCATGCATTCACCATCTGTCTATCCATCTATAAACTAACTTAATCCTTAATCCCAAAACACCCTGGTGATACGTGGTGTACATCTCCAGGAGGGTAGTTGGAAGGTTAGGAAGATATAACCTGACCTAAGATAGGGCTGACTTTCTCCCTGACTATGGATGCTGAGCCCATACCTGCCATACCTGCTGCCTTTCAGCCCAGCCAGCTGTGGTTGTTGTCCTCATCCTCCTCATCACCGTTGTGACTCATTTTTTCTCTTGCTGCCATGCCGGGGCTAAACCACGTCACTGGCAGCTAGAAATACACCTGCAAGTTAAAGCCCATACTCATGCACAAGCAAGGGTGGGGAGTTTCAGTTTTGCTGTTGTTACGGTTCTTTGGGAACTGGGGTTGTACCTGGGCCCCCATTGCCACAGTGCACGTGGGGGTGAGGGACAGGCAGAGACCGAGCTGGGTTGCCTTTTGAGTGGTGAGGAGGCCGGGTCAGGACAGCTGGTTTTGCATGAGCTCGGAGGGACGATGAGACTCGTCGGCCGCGTGAGCGCACCCCAGAACGGCAAGCCCTTGGCCTCGGCCTCCCGCAGAACGCTGTCCCAGGTGCAGGTCGGGGCTTTCTTTCCCACTGCAACAGCACTGCTCTCTCTCAGCAGCCTGCTGATAATCAGTAAATGCAATTCACCTTTCCCCCCAATTCCTGAAAACTGAAAGATGAGGGTTGAGTTGCAGGGCACATCAGGAACACGGTCTTCCTGGGACATGGAATCTTGAGCTGCGCGGATGAGGGATGTTATTTTATTTGGGAGAATGAATTTAAGTTTGGCAGTTACCTGAAAGAAAATTAAGTTGCTGATTGCAAGTCGAATTCTCTGGCCTTCGAAGAAGAAGATAGATTGTAATCTTTAATTAATCTATCACTCACACCAAAAAAAAAAAAAAAAAAAAAAAAAAAAAGAAGAAGAAGAAGGTAGGGGTGAGGTTGGGGGGACCCGTTCCTGTCGCATGTGTTTCGGGCGGCCGGGCCCGCACCGGGAAGGCCAGATGGCGGTACGAGGCCACCACCGCCAGCGCGCTGTGTGTTCACTTTTGTTGAGCGTCCTCTTCATCCTCGTCGTGGTGTGCGGGTCCAGTTGCGGTGTGTGTGCTCCCACCGCAGGCTCGCCCGCTGTAATGAAGACGAACGGACTCTAAAGATGACCTTTCCGTGCCTTTGTCTGGAGCCGGTCCCTCTCCTTAACTGAACACCTTTCCGGCGAACACGCTCTGAACTCTTGAACCGCTCACTCCCTTCCCCGAGCTTATCGCTCAGGCTGCCGTGTATCATTATATGGCTCCGAAGACTGTGTTTCCTACGTCTGACATGGAGATAGAATCTTTCATAACCCTTTACTAGTCATAAATTTGATTGTTAAGGGACCGGGTTAATCTTCTTTCTCATCCCAGCAGCTGATTTTTGAAACCCTGATTTAGGAGCGTTTTTCTTTCTGCTCCCTTCCTAAAACACGGGGCGAAAGAGTATAAAATATGTCACCTGATATTGGAGGATTGTTTATTTCCGTTCATTTTGTCCTGAATAGTACCTAAGAGATGCATTTGAAAACTTACCTTGTTTATATGTTTCTTCTGCTGCAATTTCTTCCATTACCTGAAATAGTTGCTTTGGACAGCAAGCAAACTCTGCCCTTCCCCAGCCGGGGGGTGAATGGGGAAAGGGGCCCGGGTAAGGAGGCAGTTGGGAGACCACAGAAGCATTTCGAGATAGAAATGATCGTTTTGCGTTGTGTGATATTTAAGAAGCTAGTACCCTTATTAACCGCAACGGTTTCATCGATTTTCCTGGACCTTCTCAGGAAGGCACACATAGTAGGTGCTCCATACGTCAGGGCTGACATGAATGGCAGCGTTTGGATTTCTAATTAGGTGCGTAGACAAGATCACGGTAGGTCTGTGATGTGGCAACGCGTTTCTGAGCTTCGGTGAGCACTGTTCTCCCCCTAAAGGAGTTTTCTGAGGCTTAATAATTGAAATAATTGGTGATAATACCCAGCGCTCTGCCTTTCTGCTTGGCATGTAGTAGGTGCACTTGTCACAGAACCTACTGTAGTTCTGGAAAGAAAACTTAGAGCATTATTTAGGGGGAGAAGGTACAGTGGAATTTTAAAGAGCGCATTTCTCTTCCATTAAGCCATTCTGCATTGATGAGAATTGGGCACAGAATAAGTGCAAGATATTTCGTTAATTCTTGTTGACAGAAGTAGGACTTCGGGTCCAAAGACGTTATATTTAAAGGTGCACACAGAGGCATTATTTCAAATTTCTAAACTCTCTTCCGTGTACGGACAGATGCACACCCGCCAAGTCTGTGCAGATTGTACTGGCAGTGGCCCCCGGGAGATGGAATTTCTACACTTCACCAAACTATGCCGTCCCTCTAAAGAGAGGCAGCTGCTAATTACTAATGCTAATGTCGGGGTGAAGTGCGATAGATAATCTAACACAGGCGATGGCCCCCTGAGCATTTACACTTGACGCTAGAATGTGTTCGTTTTCTTTATCTTGCGATTAATGCACCTCTATTGAGCATTTGACTCTCCCTTCATAGATAGGATCACATCCAATATAAATTTATAACGCTGCACTACATTTAAACAAGGGCTTTCCCAGTTCCCAGTATTTGTGACTTTCACTTACAACATACCACACACGTGCACATGCACTCGCATGCATGTGCACACACGCGCACACGTGCACACACACGCACACATGCACACACATGTGTAGGCACACACACACACACGCACATACTTGCTACAAGCCACACATCCAGTCTCAGAAGCAGAATCAACAGTCCTCGTTCCTTTTTCCAAAAACACAGGTTCTCTGGCTTCCGATCCATGGTCACTGTCTGTCTGGGGGTGGGTTGTATTCATCCATGTAGGTATGGTAGAAAAAAAACCACAAGCAGTAACCACAGAATGTTACGCAGGATTAATGCCCTACAGCAAAGAACCACAGTAAAAAAGAATCACAGATCCGCGTGCTTTATCCACGTCAGTTGTTAAGGGAGTCGTTTATTCATTTATGAGCAATCTTGATTCTGAGCTCTGGTTCCAAGTGTGATGTAGCCTCGCTGTGCACATATGTGTTGTGCATGATAGTCACACACACTCAGTGCTTGTAAATAGATCACAGTCCGTGTCGTGGGTATAATTGGTGTTCGTGAGATCCACTGATTTTGGGTAAAAGGAGGAAAGAATTGGCTTTGTTTTTGACATACAAGCAAGAGGCCGTTTGCCAACCTTCTTTCATGCTGCTATTCACTATGGGCCTCTGACCATGGAACATGTCTGTGTCCATGTCTCTGACCATGGAACGTGTCTGTGTCCACATCTGTGGAGAGTAGCCATACTCTGGGCTTCTGATTCCCTTCCTGAGCAGTGAGTTCCTATGAGCTCCTATTTATTTTATCCAGTAGAAATCTGTATGAGAGTTATGTCTGCCACGAACAGACAGTTGGTCATGGTCAGCTGAGTTGGAGGGGTGGTGAGTAGATGTCATTAATTTAGACTTCCAGAGGCCTTTGAAAATCTGTAGAGAACTCAACGTATTTGGAGAAATTTAAGTGACAAGGCAGCTTACAAAATTGCATGTACCATATTCGTCTACTTTTGTGACACACAGACACACGCATAGGTACGCGCACAGAAGATGACTGAAAAAAAATACACACCGAGATACCTACCGTGGGGCCGGCTACATAGGTGTCGTTTAGTTCTTCAGGGTGAAGGAAAGGAATTTGTCAAATAGCCACAGATTCAAATTCTGCCTCCACCACTAACCAGCTGAGAGATGGGACATTGGATAAGTGAGCTCACGGTGGTACACGCCTAAGTCCTTAGGTGATGTGCTGTGTGACACTCGTGATTTTCCCTGCCTCCCAGGCTGATATGTGAGTGGATTGGGCCCGGATCTAGGAGCTCAGAAAGCGCTCAGCTTCTTACTTCTTACCATTTGTGCTTTTTCCTTCCCTTCGCCTCTAATTTCTCTTCTTTTGTGAACATGTGTTACTTCTCTAATATGAAAGAACAAAACGTAATCAAAGTTTTTGTTTTGTTTTGTTTCGAAGAATCAGTCAAGGGCTGGTGGGACCGTTTTCATGCACGGACATCTTGCTTGAAGCCAGTTACCCGAGGGTTTCTCTAAACAGAGGACAGAAAAAGTGTGAATCAGGCAGACCCCCTCCCCCCAGACCCCCAACTGCCACTATCCACCTATGTTTAATTTTCATGATTTTTCTCAAGGAATGCTTCCCAGGGAAATCTTTCACATTTCCTCTGGCACCAAACATTTCAGGATGCAAAATGTGGGCTAGGACGAATCGCCATCAGGGCATCTCAGGCCCTCCATAAACGATACCGGCTAGATGGCCCTATGCAATGATGCTCTGGCACCAACTTCCTACATGTGGGTCCTTGGTAAGGATGGGCTCGTGACTTCGTATGAAGTGAAGGACACTACGTTCCTCAAGTTGGAGGACATACAATATGATGCCAAGTCTGAAAATTAGAAGAAAAAAGAGAGACACTATGAAGAAGGCACAGTAGTCGTTGCTGGAACTTACGGTAAAACTGTTTCTCGGCTTGGGCCTTGACTTTGGTCCCAGGTTGCCTTACAGGTAAGGCCCGAAGCAAACTGTGTTGCCTGCGATTGTCAGGGAATGCAAACTGTGTAGCACAAGCCACTAGGCGGAGGTGAACGCTTTCCCTGACGTTGAACAAGCGCCTCCCTCACAGGTCCACACGCGAGGCCTGGGTGATCCGGAGGGCGAAGTCGTACTCCGCCGTGATTTTATACAAGACACAGAAATGCATTTTGAATAGACAGTTCTTCCATCAGCCTCCGAAACTGGGATAACCCTGAATCGTAATTCAGTGAAGGAATTTCTGCAAGAAGCAAAGATAATAAGCTCCAAATGCTTTCATTTTCTGTCTTTCCTTCTTAATGCAGGGAAAATCGAGATGGGACTCTCCGTTAGGGCCCAGATGAGGGACCTGGGAGTCATCACCGTCTGATCCCTGAGGACATTAGCCCAACCTTATTCTGTAGCCAGAACCAATAGTGAAATGAAAGGAAGATATTAGAAGCAACATAGCAGGACATTTGTTTTCTTCCCTGGTATAAAAGTGTATGTGAGTGCCGCGTGTGTGTAGATTAGGGGTGTGAACGGGGAAGGGATGCTATCTAGGCACAGTGCACACACAGTCACTGAGGGGGCCAGGTTGACATTTCCATTGTGTCACAGCTAAACTATCCGGCAGATGGGTCCTTTTTGCTCACCCCTGGAGTCGGTCTTGACAGCAATTGTATGCTTTGGTCTGAAATGCTACATGTCACTTCTACTCACCTGCCTGTTGATCAGAACCAATCACGTGACCTTGCAGAAGGAGGGGATGTATAATCTCCCCATGGGCCTAGGAGGAGAAGAGAAAAGATGTGTGCACACACTCTTAAGTCTTTACCAAAACGATGCTCCTTTTGCCTGCAAAGAAAAGACTTAAGGGACTATACTGTTGGTTGGTACCATTGAACTTGGAAACAAAACAAAAGATAGGCTTATCTGAGGAAGTGCCACCATATGCAGGGAATAGTAGGCTTAGGAAACTCATAACTTCAAAAGAATGTGTGAAAAACCACTTTCAAATAAAAGTAAGATGAATACATGAGTGAGGGGTTTATGGTGGGATTATTGTACCTTCCTGATCGCCGGAGGTGGGTTCGAGGAGGAAGAATATGTTACCCCCACAAAGGATTTCTTGTTGACACAGATGGGAACTGGGGTTGGTTGATCAGTGGGGTCTGGTTCGGTGTAACTTATGCTTGGTCTTAGGCATTGCAAGTTCTCATTAAAGTCAAAGAAACATTTGAATCTGGAATCCACAGACTTTTAGCAGAAGAATGAGAGTTAAAGAGTCTTTTTTTTTTTTAATGTTTACTTACTTTTGAGAGACAGTACAAGCAGGGAAGAGGCAGAGAGAGGGAAACACAGAATCGGAATAGGCTCTGAGCTGTCAGCACAGAGCCCAACATGAGGCTCAAACCCACAAACTGTGAGATCATGACCTGAGCCAAAGTTGGACGCTTAACCAATGGAACCACCCAGGAGTACCTAAAGAGTCTTAAAGACATGTTATAGACGTTCTGAGCCAGTATTATAGCTAATGTTGAAGTCAAATAAAAGCCTCAGACATCGTGCATAGCAAAAATGCCACTGTTCAGTTAGTGCGTGGCTCACCTACACGCAACAGAAAACCCAAAGCATTATTGAAGTAAACACATAAGGGTTTATCTTTCCACTTGAAAGAAGTCCATGGCTACTAGCTAAAAGAAGTAGCTAGTCCAGGACTGACATGATGTTTCTATAAAGTCATTGAAGACTCCTCCATTTTTCTGTTCCACCATTCTCAGCCATTTGGCTTCTGTCCGCAAAAGTTCACCTCTTGATCCAAGATGGCTCCTGGAACCTCTTCCCTTAAGTTCTATTTGATTTCCAAGCCACAGAAAGCAAAAGGAAGGGGGAGGCAGAAGGAAGGACGAATCTTCCAGCTGAGTCAGTTCCCTCAAAGGATTTTCCCGGAAGTGCCACCCAATACCCACTAACATCTCATTGGCCAGGAATGAGTCACATGGCTACATCTAGCTGCAAGGGAGGCTGGGGGATGTAGGTGTTGTGTTTTGTTTACCTGAGGGTATTACTCCACTGCATTATTAGCCTCTTGATGCTAAGGAAAAGGGAGAAATGAATATTTTTCCATTCTTTCTTGCTATGCCTCTCACAAGGATCTGCTTGACCCCCAGACTGAAAACTGCCACCCATAGGTCTGCCCAGTGGCCTCGAAATGAGTCTCTCCCACCCCCCTCACAAAATATCCTCAGATATCTATCCACAGAGAGACTAAAGCTAGGGGAAGTTTCTCTTTGGTATCTCTGTCCAGAATTTGTGTACCTTTCCTCCACATCTTGGATTCCTCCCAGGAATCTAATTGTGTGATTTCTAAGTCCTGTGCCATAGTGCCTATCAGGCTCATGCTTCTGACAGTATCCTCTGCTCCCAATTTGCCATTCCTCCCTTTTTTATCACCCTGCCCTTCTGATCTTGGATAAGAAGGAAATAATAATCAAATGCAATCGAGTTAAATTAGGATGTCTACTCTCGCTACTACTTACCTGAGTATTTTTCACTTAGAAAGCGAGTCTTTTGTGTGGTTACAGGTATTGGGGCTAATGGAGAGGAGTATTTTCAACCTTGGAGGAAAGGTGGTGTCATGTTACAAAGGGGAGACTTTGGCTCTGAGTAAAAGAAAGCTCCATTAAAAGTAATTTGAACAACAATAGCAAAATTTATTACCTCACATCAGAAGAAGTTTGGGGCTCAAGCAGCTTCAGGTTTGGTTAATGCAAGGGCTTAAAAATATCCTCAGGCACCTAGATTAGCTCAGACTTTCTGCTCTGTTTTCCCCAGCACATTGGTTTATCCTCTCAGGCAGGCTCAGAGTCACAAAATGGTTGCCAAGTCCCAGGAATTGCTTGCACATACGAATGACCAGAGGCAGCAAAAGATGAGTGTGCCTGTCTCAGGTCCGCTTTCAAGAGTGAAGAGCACCTTCCCAGAGGCCTCTGCCAGTAGAAGCCCCTCCCACGATGCCTTGGCCAGAATGGCATCACATACCTGCCCGGAATGAGACCACCAAGACTGTCTCCCATAAGTCAGGAAGTCTTTTCGGCTGGGGGTGGGGCCTGGAAATTTGTTATCAAGGATGAAGGGAGGAATAATGGCTGTTGAACTGGTAGCCAATAGCATCTGCTCGGGGTCCCCCATGGCTTTCATATTGGCAGCCGATTCCCTGCCTGTGAGGACGGTCCCTCCTTTCCAGCGTTAACTCGGAGGGCCATTGTTTGGTCATTGGAACTTCTACCCAGCACCTTCACCAGAAGGCCTGGCCCTATCATGGAAACTTTCCACCGGTTGCCAAATCCTGTCCTCAGTACTATATTGAACGCCAAATTCTGAAAGACCTGGAATAGAAAAACCTGGGGCCAAGGGCAGTTCCCGGTGTGAAATCCTTGGTGGTAATGGGGGCTTCCAACCTCTAAGGCTGAGACGTTAGCTTTCTTTTGTGCTCCTTGGGTGTGGAGAGAGCATCCATCCTTGAAAAAGGAACCTGTCAGATGCCTTGGGTATACTGACAATACATTGATGAGAATTGAATGCCCATAAATTGCATAGCCCCAGGGCCCCGTGGGTGCCCTGTCTCACTGCTTATGATTCAAACACCCTGTTTATTTGTATCAAGGACAGTTGATACTTTAATCATCAATAAACTAACGTTCTAGCAGCCTGCCATAAATTTCTTGTCAAAGCAGAGATTATTATTAGAGCACTGTGATGAAAGATAATCCCTACCTAGACTTACATTCGTCACTTTCAAAGCCTCCAGTCATGGGGCTTGGAGGTTACTACAGTAAGAAAAGCGTTGCCAACCAGAAACCTGTCTTTTCTCCTTTCAAAATATCCATGAGTTAATTGGCTTGCATATTTTGACCCAGATCTAGCGTAAGCTCTTTTCACTGAATAAAAAATTGAGTTTTGAGAGCAAATATTTTGGTAAGGAAACAGAGAACTGATATTAGTGTTCTCTCTGGTTATACTTGTTAAACAGTAGACATCTCTCAGTGATTGCTAACATTTATTGTATTAATTATTAATACTAAAACTGACGCCTTAATAAGAATACAATCATAGTTGTGATTTATCGAGAGCACCGTGCTGAACACTTTGCATCCCTTATCTTATTTAATCTTCGAACAGCCTTATCGAGTAGACATCATGTCTGTTTTACTAAGTACGTGGTCGCTCATTTGCCGATGAGGAAACCATGGCTGACTGAATTATGTGGCTGCCAAAGTCACAGAGCTGTGAAATGGCAGAGCCGTGGTTGAGACAGAACTGCGTGGCTTCTGAGCCATTTTCTAGCTCACTGCAATCACGGTGGGTTCAAACGAGATTATTAAAAATGAGATGATTTCTCGAGTAACACAACAAAGTAAATGTGAATTAAGTTCCCATCCTCACACCGAGGATTCTCTAAGCAGATACCTACAAATGACAAGCGTGTGCTGATTCCTGAGAGAACCGAGTCTTAGGTCCCTAGGACTCCAGAGGGTGGTTTGAGTAGGTGGTAACTTCCTTCCCAGTGGCAGCATTCTGGCAGGGTGGGGTAGTTTGCCAGAGTCAGAAGCTTTGTAGGAGAGCTCTTTGCACTAAGTGACGGTCCAGGTCCCAGCTCAGGATGCCGTGTTGGTTCCCAGCTCTGCGTCCAGGAATCATGTACCTGCAGGACCACCATGGCCTTCTGCTCGTGGGATGTCACCACATTGTTTCTTTTAATCCATTCATAAGGAAGTTCAACAGTCTCATTTCCCCAGATACAGGGAGGTGGAGAGAACCCCGTGAGGCCTCATGGTCGCCGTTGGCCATGGAATAGCTATTGATTCCCTACACTCTGGAACAGGCTCTGTATTAGTTTTCTAGGGCTCCCACCACACAACACCACAGACTGGATGGTTTAAACGATAGGAACTTGTTTTCTTGCTGTTTTGGAGGGAGACTGGAAGTCCAAGATCAAGGTGGTGGCAGAGTTGGCTTTTCCTGAGGCCCCCCTCCTTAGCTCACAGATGGCTGCCTTCTCACTGTGTCTTCATTTGTAATCCTTCCGTCTGTTGGGCACATCCCTGCTGTCCATTCCTCTTCTTACAAGGACACCAGTCACAGTGGATTAGGGATCCACATTTATGACTTAATTTGACCTTAATCACCTCTTTAAAGATTTTGTCTCCAAATACCATCACATTGTGGGGTAGGACTTCATTGTACAAATTTCAGAGGGACACAGTTCAGTCTCTACCATGCTCTGTGCTGGCCGTGAGGAATGTTTTAGTGAGTAAAGAAGAAACAGTCCCACCTCCCATCAGTTTTCAGGGAAGAAGAGAAAGACAGCCTTTAAAAAAAAAGATCATGAAATTAAATAATCATAAGATGATTAACTCTGTGACAACGAGCGTAAGGTCCTAGTGCAGCTTAGAATGGGTGACTCTAACTTTGTCTCGGGGGTGGAGAAAGCTTCCCTAAGGTGGTGACTTTGGAATTGAGGCATGAAAGGGAGAAAGACGAGTTTCAGCAGGAGGGGAAGGATTTAGGACGACTAGGAGAGGCAGCAGTAGGTGTGACCAGGACCTTAAGGCCTGGTCCTGTTCCAGCCGGTTCCAGGAACTGAAAGGAGGCCTGCATGGCACATTCCTGGAAAACAAGGGTAAGGGATGGTCCAAAAGAACACGGGATCCAGAGTTGCATCCCTTCGTGTAATCGTATCTAATGCTGTGGAATGCTAGCTAATTTGCTCAAGAAGGGATGGTTTGTGATCCTGTGTTTAGATCTTGTTTGTCGAAATAAGAAATTCTCAAAAATTCTTTGTTCCCAAGACTCAATTAGGAATCTATTTATTTTTTTTTTTCAACGTTTTTTTATTTATTTTTGGGACAGAGAGAGACAGAGCATGAACGGGGGAGGGGCAGAGAGAGAGGGAGACACAGAATCGGAAACAGGCTCCAGGCTCCGAGCCATCAGCCCAGAGCCCGACGCGGGGCTCGAACTCACGGACCACGAGATCGTGACCTGGCTGAAGTCGGACGCCCAACCGACTGCGCCACCCAGGCGCCCCAGGAATCTATTTAAAAAACATCAGCTCCTGGGCCCCACTCTCCAGTGATTCCAATTCGATACATCGTGGATGGGGTCCAGGAATCTGTATGTTCAGCAGACACTGCTGGTTCTTCTGGTTCAGTGGCTCAGAACCTCAACCTTTATAAAGAGACAAGCTGTTAACATGTTACTTAGAAAAGCCTCACAAAGTTGAGTACTACCAGACCTTTTGGACTGTCTGCCAGATCCAAGCCATGGGGATGGGGGTGAAACTAACCTTTTCAGAGCCATTACTCTGGAGACCCTACGGGAAGTGCTTTGTGTGTGTCAGCTTTTGGAATTTAATACAACAGTCGTATGACAGAGGGCACGTGAGTATCCCCATTTTATAGATGAACGAAGAGAGGGACCGAGGGGCTAGATGCTCTTCTCAGGTCACACAGCTTGTAAGTGACAGAGAAGACACCCAAACCCCAGGTTCAAATGGCCCTACAGTGCCTGTACTCTCAAGTGCTCTAGTCACTAGCACTAATGGTGCCTCCTGATCACAGAGCCTGGATCAGGGCTTCAGGCACTTTCACATCCCATTCGTTAGGTGATCCAGAGAGGCTTGGATGGCGGACCTGATTTGAACCAAGAGTCAGCCGTTGATTCTCTTTCCAAGACCTGGCAAAAGCCCTTGGACCTCATTCCTTCCTTCTACTTGTCGTACGTGTTATTAATCTTCCTCCCCCCCACCCACTCCCCACACACACAAGTCCAGAATGGTTAGGAAAATAAAATGTGGACAACTCAGGACAGAATCAGAATTTTCTAAATTATGAACTTTCCAACATAGTTTTTATCTCAGCCCAAAGGCATTCTATCCCAAATTTTTTTGAAGTAATAATAAAATAAAACAGGGTTTATTTTAAAAATTGCTTTGCAAACTCCTTTGGAGCACATCACCGCCTTATTGGATGAATCATATTTTTAACTTTCACTTCCCATCAACTTAAACATAATCTGTCAAGGAATTGATGGGCCAGTTGACTGTAAATGAGTTTGCCTTTCATGCAGTGCTGTTCTGTCCGCTTGCCACAGAAGTGATTCCAGGTCATTCCAATATATTTAATTAATTTTGGAGAGGAAATTATTTTGCCCAATAACCGGAATGCTAATAGGACTTATTGTAATGGTTCTGTTCAGGTTTGTTGGTTCGAAAATAAACGCCTTCATTTCAATATTTGCCTTTGGTTGCAGCCCGTTAACCCGTCATATACCGTAACCTCATGAACATCATGGCTTAATTGCAAGTTAATGTGCATCTAGTTTTTATAATGCAGAATTCTATCTTAACTGCTAAGTTTTGCCCCACCCCCCACCCCACTCATACCCCCGACTCGGGGTTTCGAACAGATGGATGCATATGAGTGACACAGGTCGTGCTTTTGAACGTAATACCTTTATTGGTGCCTTGGTAATACAAATTTGAACTGACTTGGGGAAGTTAGAATAAAGTGAGGGAAATAAATCTTAGCTTGCTAGAGCATAATTGGGGCATTGAGATTTTTGGAGGTGTACTACATCCGTAGTGGGGAGAGGTTGCCAGTGGTAAGGGAGGGACAATAGAACTTCTGCAGCATCGAAGGCAGAATTAAAATCTGCATATTAATAGCTTTCCTGCCAGTCACGAATAGATTCATTCTTCACATCTCAGATATATAAAGCTTATTTCAAAATAAATTCCGGGGAACGTTCAACCTGATTGAATCTGCTGTAAGCTCTGTTAATATATTTGTTCGAGTCACTTGCACTCAAAAGCTTTTTAGACAGAATATCACTTTTTTATATTATTCATGGTAATGTAATTCCCCCCTTTAATCTCTTCAGGGTTTCCCATTAAGTCATGATATGCGGTTCAGAGAAAGTTGGATCGACCATTAATCACACTATCTGGACTTCTCTGTGTCTTCTTTTTGTCCATCTCTTAAATCAGTCCCTTGACAGCAGCAGTAGCAGCAAAGCCATGGGGCCACTCCAGACCATTTGATCGAAGCGCTCTTGTCAGGAGATGGGGTGGCTCATCTTCGAGCCAGCTAATGGAAATCATTCTGGGCCAGGAAATAAAACCGAACAACACGAACAAAATCACTAACGTGTTGTAGGAATCTAGTACGTTCTAAATGGCTTAATCCTACAGTCTGGATATCAAGCCTAGGGGTAACGTGCACTGCTTTGTAGGTGACCTGAGGGTTCCAAATACCTACAGTGTATATGCATAACCCGTGTCAGGCAGGACACCTGTCATAGACGGGGACTCTTTAAAGCGTTTTTCATTTGACCAGGCAAAGTAAACAAGGGCATAATGGATTGGAGGAAAAAGAGAAAAAAAAAAAAAAAAAGGAAAGAAGATCTGGAATGTTTCTTTCCTCACAGTCAAGGGAAATGCCCATATTTAAAACTCCAGTTACATGATGCGTGTTCGAGAAATATTTGTGGTTGAATTCAGTTACCTGGTATATATCTGATTTTTATCTCAAAAAGAATAGTTGTGAGTCTGTAAAAGCTCTTTGACTTTCTCTTCTTACCTAACTCCAGAGTAATAATTCATTGATATTGTCATTAAAATGCTCTTATTAGATCATTTTATTTAAAATCAAAAAGTGACAAAGCCAGCCTACGAACTAGAGTGTCATGGAAACTGATTTTTGGTCTAGGACAAAGTCTGCACACTTTGTCTGCAAAGGGCCACTTAGTAAATATTTTGGGCTTTGTGGCCCGTCAGGTCTCCATCACAACTGCTGAACTGAGAAGCATAGTAGAAACAGCCATAGATGCATGTAAACAGGTGAACATGGATGTGTGGTCAGTAAAACTTTATTTACAGAAATGGGTGGTGGACAGGATTTGGCTGCGGGTCATAGTTTGCTGGCCCCTGGAGCATGAGTTCGGGAGATGTAATTTCAAAAATCACTTTTGTTTGATTTTTTGCGGTTTAAGAACATGCTATTTCCCATCTTGGATGAGTGCTTGTCTGTTGGATTTTCATTTCTTTCTGACATAACACAAAGCCCTTGCTTTGGGATTTCTTGTTAACCATGGCACTTCTCGTCAAACATCTTACTCCTTGGCTCCTTTGGGAACGGCAACCACAACCAGAGCCAGTGTGGACATGATACTCTCGATACTCATGCGACTTGGGGAAAAAAAAAATCAAGAGTTTGGAATAAGGATTTGGAACCAAAAGACTGAAGGCTGACCTCATTTTTTTTTTTTTTTTTTTTTGGACAAAGAGAAAAGAAAGGAATTGGGGAGACGGTTTGCCTCCTCACTTGGCTGGAAGCCTCAGGGTTAATTGTCGAATATCTTAGAAGGGTGTGTTGTAAAGTCTTTTGAGGACAGATGCTGCCTAGTTAGGCTTCTGAATAACAGACAGTATATTCCATGCTGCAGGCAGTAAGGAATCATGCTATTGGTTTTGGAAGAAACCTAAGGAAAACAGAAACCTCAGCCTTTCCCCCCGACTGTTATTTAGGTGACTTGTGTACTAAACATTTGTGGATCGTGGTCTGAGTTTTTCAAAGAGAAGAGGGCCAGTGGTCATCTGATCTCATATTTCTTTGTATATATTCAAAGTATTAACCCTCAGAATTGACCCAGTGTAGTCAGGGAATGGGAGGCTGTGTCTCCCTGCTTTCTTGGAGACAGGGGCATCCATCATATTGTTGCAAGTGCTGGAACGTTCCAGGGAGGCAGGGCCAAGGCGATCTGTTCCTGTCACTCTTTCAAGGGAGAGGAATACCCCGAAGCTAGATGAATACACGTGGTAGCCGTTTGCTCCTGGCATCTCTGCCTTGGATGGTGGATGCCCTCAGCCGGAAGCAGACACTTCCAGCCCCCCCCCCCCCCCGCTCAGGTCCCGAAGCTGTTAGTGGCCTATCCTCCCGCGAAGCCCCGAGAAAGCAGGCCCTGTCTCCTTCCACCAGACCAACGTGCTTGCTCTCTATTGGATGCTCGACGTCAAAATAAGTGGAAACCACTTTCCCCCCTCCCAGTCCAGGGGCAGGTGCCCAAAAGCTGGTGTGTCGCTTTTGTGGTTTCCGGTCTGCAAAGCCGCCTCTTTTGTACGTGCGGCGGGGATCACGGGGAGGCGTCCAGGATTGAGTGGGAGAGGGCCCCTGGCTGGGTGGGGCCCTAGCCATCCTTGGCCTCCCTGTTCCCCACCCCCCAGAAAGATCATACCACGATACCGTTCTGATGAAGTCACCTTACCCCGCAGACTGTCATGTGATTTTTACAAAGCCATCTGTTTCCATACAGGGTATTTTATTTGGGATCCAGGAGGGGAGGGTGCGTCCGTACCCTCCATAGCATCTGAATCTTAATGAATAAAAGCGCTGAGAGTTCTGTAAAAAGGACTTGTATGGGTCTATTTATAGTTTGATAGTATTTTATAGTTTGGGTCCACATCGGATGCTTACTGTCAGCCACACAAGGAAGTGAGCCTCTCTGCTGGCCCCCTGAGCAAGGCGGCTGGGGTCCCAGAAGCAGTGAACACGAGTCTCTCGTGGGCGGATCGGCCACACGAGTAGCTGCCACCCGTGTCTCCAGCGTGTACGTCCCCAGTCCAAGCGGAGGCTTCTTCCGCAATTCTTGTAGTTGTTCGTCTTCCAAAAGAAAAGCGGGTTCTGAGTTCCTGTCATCCATCCGTTCTTTAATTCCTTCTTTAATTATTTTCCTGTTTTCTTCCTCCTTCCCTACGTCCCCTGTCCTTCCTTCCCTCTCTCCTTTCCTTCCTGTTCTGATGGGCTTTCTCACTGCCAGGTGTGGCGGTCAGGAGACTGCAGTCACCAATAGATGGTTTATTATACTCGCAGATCCCAAGAGAAAGGGGACACACGGTGCCGCGGGGCAACAGAGGTCGGCTCCAGGAGGCAGAAGGGGAAGGGACATTGTGGGCAAGGGCCTTCATTGTCATTTCTGCTGAAAGGACCCAGGAAGGAGGGTAAGCAGGCTTAGGACTCACTAATTTGCATAATTTCGGGGGCTCTGGCACAAAGCCCTACTTGTCTGGTACCTGGCCACGGGGTGATCAGGCCGGTGGATGGTGGCCAGAGTGTGGGACCCATGGTGGAGGTGGTGGGGGTGTGGGCTCTAGAGTGGCTGGTTTGTGTTTGAAAAGTGTGCCCAGAGGTGAGTTGTCACCCATCTCTAGGGATCTCCTAACCCTGAGAGGGGTTTGCGTCTGGACAAAAGACCCCCAGGACCTTCTTGTTTGCCTTTAAAATCATGACACTGAACGGGACTTTCCACGAGACCTGAGACAGTCCTCCATGCAGTGCACACGGATTTGATCGTTCAGCCCCTTTCTTCTCTCCCAGTGACTCCCAGACTTGATGCCCGCTGCCCACCCAAAGCCCATGATGCCGAGTGGTGGCCCAGTGCTTCCAGATGACAGAAGCGGGCCCTGGTGCAGGAGAGCACCGCCGATTGCACAGGACTTGGAGTCCTTACCCAAGCATTAATTTTGCTGCGTAGGCAGCCTCTTCCCCCACAAAGCACTGACTAAGAAGCAGAGGGGCCCCAGCACACCCAGCGGGGGGCCTGGCTGACAGCTTGTGGCTCCCTTGCCATCGAAGGTTCTGAGGAAGGTGGAGACCTCGGCAGGAGTGAAGGAGAATTCGGAAGGAGCGTTTTAGTGGCTCATTGTCTTCCTTCCTTCTATCCTCCTTTGTTATCTCCCTCCCTCCCTCCTTCCTTGTTTCCTTCTTTCCCTCTTTCCTTTTTAATAATTTTTAGTTATAAACATAGTGAATGCTGTGGATTTGCAAGAAAAAAAAAATCTTCTGACTTTCTGCAATCCTCTGGAGACATACGTATGTCTAAATTTAAATATACCTTCCTACCCTGTCTGGAGAAAGGAAGTATTTTTAAGCAAAGCTGAAAAAAAGGGAAGACATTCCCTTTTATTTTCTTGCCCATATTTAAAAGCATTTTTCTTCTGCTTTCTTTCAAAGTTTATTTATTTTGAGCGAGTGCGGGGGAGGGGCAGAGAGAGAGAATCCCAAGCAGGCTCCGTGCTGTCAGTGCAGAGCCTGACGCAGGGCTCGAACTCATGAATGGTGAGATCGTGACCTGAGCCTAAACCAAAGGTTGGACGCTTAACCGACTGAGCCACCCAGGTGTCCCATTTTTTTTTTTTTTTTATGTTGTACATTTGGTGCAATTATTGTTGAAATTTGTGAAGCATACAGAACTGGAGCTTTGGGTTTGGTGACTTTGGGCAAATTACTTTTTGTCTTTACCCCCCAGCTCATTCATCTGAGTAAAGGGGACAATAGCATCATCTACATCTCAGGTCTTTTGTGAGTCGTCGTCAAGATAGTGTATAAGAGGGGCCATTACACCCTTGACACTAAAGGAATGTCACTCATCACTTACCAGTATCCTCATGACTCTCATTCCCTTCACTCCTGGAGACCCTTATTCTTCACCTGAACCAGGTGGAATAGGGACATATTCACTCTCTGGGGGGAGAAAAAAGTCTCACAATTTCAAAGGACTTTATGTTTAGAGTGATTTTCCTAGAAACTTAAGAGAAGCTTCCTGTTTCGACTTTGCCCACAACTACCAGTGAAACACTCTTTTGAGCCTTGCCATGGTGAAAAATGAGGATGCCAGCTTAAATAAATGTTATCCCAATCTCTACAGAATCGCGATGTGTCCGATTTTTTAAAGCGTCGACTGCAGGGTATTTATTATTCAGCGATAATAATAAATCTCTGCTTATGAAATCCGGGGACTCGAGTGTCCTGGAGGGAGGAAGCACAGTGCAGAGAGAAGAGCTTCGAGAGGCAGAGGTCCAGCCAGACCCGGGCTATTAATCATCGCCCTCCATTATTTCCTGAAGATTCATTCATTGTTCCGTAGGTATCTAGAGGGTCAATTAGAGACCACAGACAGGCTTTTTCAAAGACACAGGAGGGTCAATTAGGCCCTCCTTATAATTTTCTGCTTTAACAGCAAATGCCAGCCTATTGCAAATCAGATGCAAGGGAGTTTGGAAATAAACAGGCTACTTTCCTTCCTCCTCCTTTAAAAAGAAAGAAAAGGAAAAAAGAACCAACAACGAGATACGGAAGCGATCGGCTCTTGGTAACATATGGCTCACTGTCAGGCTCTGGTTCGAGTGAGGCAGAGGGGATCTTATCATCAAGACCTGGGGGGAGCCGACTTCTTGTGGGGTCAGAGCACCAGGAACGCTCAGGGAATTTCTATGATGGAATGGTCTGTTCGCATCTCCGAGGTGATTCATTTATCTCGGTGCGATTGGATGTGCGCTGGGGTGAGCGTACGATTATAAAGTATCCGAAAGGTACCTGAAATCAATGGAAGCAGATATCCAGACTGACACGGGGTGGGTCACCATCGCCCACCATGCCTTAGGGAGCCGTTCCAGCTAAGCCCGCCTTGAGTCGTGTTTTGTGTGACACAGATTTTTATTTGTTTTCCCTGGGATTGGCAAAGTTTGAAACACATCACAGTCAAGTCAGACGAGGGGGGGAATTGTCCTGCGTGATGGACATGTGGAAGGAAGATTGTCAGAAGCTCGTGTACCCCCTTTTTTCCTACTGTTTTGAAGCGGATCCCTAGGTTTTGATTCCACCTATCCTGAATGCCTAATCTTGTTAACAGAATGAGGGATGTATTCTTTGCCTTTGAGATCCACTTCTAGCTATCTACCATCAAGTAGAGACCCAGAAGCAGACGAGAACTTCTTTTCATGTGAAAAAAAAAAAAATTTTTTTTTAACTTAAGTGAATTTTTTCCCCCCCTGGGATCTCAGTGCTAACTTCCAAGCCCCAGCTTGTCCAGTGTATTCAGATGTTTGTTGAGAGCTGGCTAATGTGTAGGCACTATTCTAGATACTGGGGACCCAACGGACAACAAGGGAGACAAAACCCTTCTTAGTCCCGGGATGCCGGAGCCCAATCTCAAGGCCTCTTCTGCCTTCCGGTCGTATATCCTGTGTGATTTTCAAAAAAGGGATTAGGACTGAAGCTGGAAAGGGTGAACTTGTCTCTACTGGAGCCTTTGCTGAATCCACAGAAAACTGTCCCCCACCCTTTTTTTTTCCCCCTTTTCCCTGAAAAGAGGTCACGAGTGTGCGTTTCTTCAGGGCAGGAGTTCTGTCTGTTTTGCCCACTGTTGGTTTTTCTGAGTGTGGAACAGTGCCTGGCACATGGCGGGTCCTCGATGAGTATTTGTTGAGTCAATGCACTAATGGCCAGCAGTGGAGTGAATCTGAGGGGCCAGCCTTATTCTCGCCCCCTGAGCCGCTCTGGGCCCTGGCTGCTGCCGCCTCCCTAGGAATCAGCTTTTTATTCCCTCGCTTTTGCTTTCTCATCCGTGAGTAAAAAGTAAGAAAATCTCTCAGCCCTTGGGCCCTCCATCCTCCTTTCCAGCCCCTACCCCCAGACTTGCCAGTGTATGGCTTGCAGGTATCTTTCTTGGGGGACTGCTGGGTTTTTGTTTCCTTCGTGGAGTGATTTAGTTGCCAGCATTTCACAAATTGGAAACTTTACATCACAGCCAGGATTTCCTGCTTCCCTTGAGAAAGCAGGGCCGGCACCATTTGCCTGTGCTTCCGAGTGGGACCAGCAGGCTGGATTTGAGCAGGGCTGCGTCTCGCTCACTGGGGTACAGGCCCGCTGGTTTTCCATAGGGCTCACCAGGCCTGCTTTACTCATGATAGAAACTGCCTGGCCTCCCAGGCTTTGGAGTCTGTAACCCTTGTATGGCAATTGCACTAATCCATGAGCCTGCCCATTCACACCCCTGCTGTCTCACAAGCCTCCCTGACTCTAGGCCTCTGATTCATTGAGCTGTCCACCATCTTGGCTCCCTGGTGTCAGATCTGAAAGGCCGGCCTTAATTTATACAGATCTTTCTACCTAGAATGTTCTTTTTCCCTTTTCCTAGTAACTTTGACTCTTGCAGAAGACTTGCCTGAACCCCTAAAGCCCCTCTCCCTGGAAACCTGGAGTATGGGTTGGGTACCACTCCATCCACCATTGTTCTCATAACATCCTCTACAACCACGATTGTATTGTGGCTCTTTACTATTCTGCTGGCCACCCCGGGCTGTCATCCCTCCAAGATGAGGACTTTGTTGCTCATCGTCGCTTCCTGGGCATCCTCAAAATCTGGCCCTTGAGGGAGAAGACACGTGGATCTGGCTTGCAGAGCCTCGCATGGGAGAGGAACGATGGCCACACTGGATTTCCAAGGATAACATCCCAGATGCCTTGGGAGTCCCAGCAAGACTCTGGATCTTACCATCCTGGGAATGGAAAGGTCTGGGAAGGTTTATGGATACTGGGGTATCCTGCACATAGTAAGGGGACCAAATGTGCGTTTAGAAAGGGCACTCTGGCTTCAGTGAGAAGGGTGGATCTATAAGGGGCAGGACTGGTAGCAGGCGGGCTCTTCTACAGTCCAGGCCAGACATAGCGGAGGTCAAAGCCAGGGAAGGATGTGGAAGCAAGACGTGGCTACTGATGGGAGTGTAGGGGAGTGCAAATAGCTGACATCCTGTGGGGAGTGGGCGAGTAAGACATTTTCCAGCCAATGAATTTATGAGAATAACTTCACTCCACGTTCACCCTCCCCCTGCCAAGCATCGTCCGTATCACCTTGGTAATACGGTCTCTTATTGAAGCATGCAGAAAGCAGAGACTGTGAGTACAAAATGTGATTTTAAGCCAGGGCTATTAACAGACATCCAGTGGCTTGGTTTTTAGTGTGCATACATTTTTGTGTATTCCACGTGGATTTTCTTGGCCCTTCTTTTTCTTCCTTTTTAATCTTCTTCCTTAAGGGAAACCCCATTCTCTCAGTGGCTTCTTGGTAGAGTGTTCTAACTAATGACTTTAATCGTGTGAATGTAGAGCAGAAATGGACAGGAAAATACTCAGCCCATTTATCTTGCAGACCCCAAGTGTACAGGCACAAAACCACAACTTCCACCCTTTTTTCCCCCCTTTATTTCATACCTCACCTCAATTTATGACTTGGCTTACAGTCTGTTGCAGAAAGCCCAGCTCCCCAGATTCCTCCTGAATCTACATTTTTCTAGTTTGTCGCAAATAGCCAGGGTCTCAGGAGTTTGCCATTACAGTGCTTCAGAGAAATTGGTGACATTGAAGGACTGTCGTGTGTGTGTGTGTGTGTGTGTGTGTGTGTGTGTGTGTGTGTGTGTCTAATTTGGGTTATAAGAAGAAATTTGCAAAGCCTTTTTCTTGTTTCTCATCTATGCAGTTCCGGGGGATTATATTAGATGATATTTGATACCAAAAAAATATCCGTGGTAAGGCCTTTCTTCATGTAGTAGCTCAGAATAAATTAGTGCCCCGACAAACAAGGTACCATTTTGTAGGGTAAATTCTGAGCTGTGTTTGGTCTGAAAGTTTTCTTATTTAACTTTGTGTAAGACGTGGCACAGAAAAATCATTTCAGTAGTTGCTGATCTCGATTCACTGGCTGAAGTGTCATATTACTACCATGAGGCATACTAGTGATAAATATTATCTTGAACTAAGTCTTTAATAATTAATTTCAAAAAATTAAGACAGCCATGGTATTTGAGTTCCTGTGCTAAGAATTTTATACTCTGGGGCACCTGTGTAGCTCAGTCGGTTAAGCAGCTCAGGTCATGATCTCATGGTTTGTGGGTTCGAGCCCCATGTCGGGCTCTGCTGATGGCTCAGAGCCTGGAGCCTGCTTACGATTCTGTCTCCCTTGCTCCCTGCCCCTCCCCCAGTCACGCTCTGTCTCTGTCTCTCAAAAATAAATAAATGTTAAAAAAATTAAAAAAAAATGTATACTCTGTATGCATAGTGACTGAAAGCCAAAGAAATAAATGGAAGAAGGTTTTTTCTTTTCTTTCATTTCCTTTATTTAATTTTTTTTAACGTTTACTTTTGAGAAAGAGAGACAGAGTATGAGCAGGGGAGGGGCAGAGAGAGAGTGAGACACAGAATCCGAAGCAGGCTCCAGGCTCCGAGCCGTCAGCAGAAAGCCTGATGCGGAGTCTGAACCCATGAACCGCAAGATCATGACCTGAGCCGAAGTGGGTCGCTCAACCGACTGAGCCACCCAGATGCCCCAGAATGTTTTTATTTTAAAGCTGGGTTGTGGTACGCTGCCATATTTGTTTTCCATTGCTGTGGAACAAATTATCCCATACTTAGCAGCTCAAAACACCACCTATGTATTAGCTCATGGTTCTGTAGATCAGGAGTCTGGACACAGTGTGACAGATTTTCTGCTCAGGGTCTTGAAAAGAAAGACCCGTTGTTGGCTGAAGCTGCATTCCTTTCTGGAGGTCCTAAAGACCAATCCGCCCCCAACATCATTCTAGTTGTAGGCAGAATTCAGTTCCTTGCAGTTCTAAGAACGGGCCTTCTATCGACTTTTGCTCTGTCACCTGCTGGCCAGTCCTAGCTCTACAGGCCATCCACTTACTATGTGGCCTCTTGATCTCCAAGGCTGTCAACAGAGACTGTCTTGTGCATCGAATCTCCTCCATGCTTGGAATCTCTCTTTTTTTTTTTTTTTTCTTTCTCTTTTCTTTTTTTATTCTGACTTTCTTTGAATCTGACATCTCGACCCATATTTAAAAGGCTCATGTGATTAAGATAGTCTCCTTATGTTAAAGTCAACTGATTTGGAGCCTCAATTAACATCTGCAAAATCCCTTCCCAGTGGTACCCAGATTAGTCATCGATGGAGTAACTAAGAAAGGCCAGGCCTACACCAGGGCCCAGGCATCTCGTGGACCACCTTAGGATTCTACTGACCAAAGCCACATTTTTTTAATAACAGAAAACAAAGGCTAGATCTTTCCAGAGACTTTTTTCAGAGGCACAAGGTATAGTATAAGAGAAAGGGGGGTACTTGAGAAGGATATAAAACACAAAGAAAGGAAGCTTAGGTAGAACCTCCAGTATGGAAGCAGAGATTTGATCAGGGACCATCATGCCTTCCCTTGTGAGCCAAGCAAGACAAGTGATTTTGCCTGAAGAGGTAGAATGGGAATTTGGAGAGAGGGGTTATATGGCTCAGGATCTTTAGTTACCAGCAGATGGGGCTGAGTCAGAAAAGTTTGCTCTCTCATAAGCCCTGATTCAACTCATGATCTTCCTTGTGCCTCGATGTCCCCACCTCGAATAGGCTAACATTCAGATTGCTGATTAGACAGCAGCAAAGGGCTGTTGAATCATCAGCCCCTTTCAGCCATACAGTAGGCTCTCGCCCAGTGTCCCTCCCATCGTCCTTTTCTCTGGATAGAGTGTCAAATCAAATTAGATGGCAAGCTGTAGATTTGATCCAGGCACTCTGGAAATTACGGATGTCTTAAATTCTTCCATAGTGAGTGGGAACACAGGCCTGGAAGAGTCTGGGAGTGTTGTCTCTTATCTCCAGCTCTGCACGCACAATTCCTCTGGAATCTCATTTTCTCTCTCCAACCCATGTGAAACCTGTGTTTCTGCTCCTGGGGACAGCCGTGTTGTCTTGATTGAAGAAGTAGTCTTTTAGTTTACTTCCTGGTTCCATTCATACCCCGGGGCCATCTGTATTTCACCAGGGCCAGGACTAGGCAAGCCAGACATCGAAGGCATCCAAGTAAGGAGTCACACACCCCTCTGGGTTTGTGCAGCTGCCATCTTGTAGGCTGGACCCGTGGCTCATCTTTGCCCCTGGGACATACCACCTACTGCCCGGCAGCTCGGGGACAGGTATCCAGGCCGAGTCAAAGGTGCCTTCCTTTGGGCCACTGCGCCCAACGAGGATGAACTGAGTACGCCACCCTCTGGGGTGTGCGTGTGCGCACGACGCATGGTAGTCTTCCACACGGGGAGGACCCTGGTGATGGGAGTGATGGATCTCCACTGCCCTCGCAGAAGAGCCCGTGTCTGTGCTGTGTGTAGTCGTCACATCATGCACCTCAGGAGCCGCAGACGAGGAACTGACACAAAATCGATTAAGGACATGAGGACAGCACTAGTGAACGCCCCAGCTCTGTTCCTTACCGTGGCTCATGCCGCGCAGATCCCTCTGAAAAGGATTACAGATGTTCTGTTTTGTTTTGTTTTTTTTTTTTTCCCTTTTTCCCCATCCCTCCCCCTAGCTTTCCCTCTCTGCACCCACGGCGCTCTGCACTTGAAGCTAAATATAATGATTCTGATTTCCCATCGTACATACTAATCAGGTTTGAAAGTTGTCTTGTGAGGCTTTAAAAAGCTAGCCAAGAGCAGTGCGATTTCTCCAAAAAGGATGTCTGCAATCAAGGTGATTACGTGGGAAAATAAATCATAATTTATATTGCTGAAAATGGCAATTGCAAAAACACTCTGACAGTACTTCCCTTTCAGTCTCTTTTTCCCGTGAATCGGGTAAGTGCTGCCCTTCCGAAACGTTCTTTTTATTTTATTTATTTATTTACTTATTTATTTTTAAGGCGCCAAATACCACGGAAGCCACGACAGTCCCGGGGTGACGCGGGTGGTTCCGGAACAGAACCGCCAAGCATTAATGCCAAAAAATGGAACCACCCCCATGTCGAAGAGAGAGTTCGAAGAAACTGTATCTAGGATCCGTGCACACACGTGTGTGAGCACACGCCCATGCACACACATACGTGCATACGTTCTTTGATCATTATTCTATTGAAAAACAGCTTAAATGTAGACTCTTAGAACTGAAAGACTTTTAGGAGGCCACCTCTCTCCTGCCCACCTGCCTTTGGGTTAAACTATAGTAAATAATCCAAGAGAACGGTTGAGTGATGGGATTCAGTCATATCCCTTGGTGTTGGGAACTGTTGCTCAGTGTCTCCTGGTTGACGGATATTATGCCCACCAATGCCTACAGTTAATGCCTGTGGTCGGTGATAGAAATGGCCATCAGTTCTTCTTCTCCCTTGTATTGTGATGCCCTAGACACCAAAAGTAGGGTCTGTCCACACCTCGTATCAGCACATGTCATGGAACTTGCCTGGGCCACGGGGCATGTGTGAATATGACCCAAGCAGAGGCTTGCAAAGTGCCTCTCTGTGGGCTCTTGCCCACTGGATGCTTCTAGAAGCTTCTGGATGCCAACAAGCCCAGGCTTGCCTGCTGGGTGAGAGGAGGAACACATGGCCGTGTGGCCACACCGCATCAACCAAGAGCCAGCTACCTGCTAGGGGCAGAGCTGCTGGCTGATAGAGGACGCCTGCCCAGTGGCACCCAGACCAAACTGTTGTCTTTTTGTTTTGTTTTGTTTATTTTATTTTTTAATTGATTTATTTTCTAGAGAGAAAGAACACATGAATGAGGGAGGGCCGGAGAAAGAGAGAGAGAGAGAGAGAGAGAGAGAGAGAGAGAGAATGAATCCCCAGCAGGCTCTGCACTGTCAGCATGCAGAACCCTACGTGGGGCTCGAACTCACGAACTGTAAGACCATGACCCAGGCTGATACCAATAGTCGGACACTTAACCGACTTGAGTCACCCAGGTGCCTCAAGTAACAGTTGTTTTTAGTCACTAGTTTTGGGGACTTTTTTTTTTCCATAGTAAACACTAGCAGAGACAATACTTAAAAATTGAACTCTTTACAAGCCATTGGAAAGCCTCAGGGTGAGTAGTAGTTTGCCCTTTTCCTCAGAGGTGTAGGCCTGACATGTGGGAGGACACAGTTGGTGAATGAACCCCTGCTGATGCTCCAGAGCCAATGTCATGTATCTCAGGAAGCATGAGACTTCCATGGGGGAAGTTCTACCTGCTACAGAGATGGTCAAGAAGTTGAGGACCATTGAAAATCTGGTCCCTCTCTCACAAGGATCAGGTCGTTGGGTCCAAGGGGAGGGAATAGAGAGTGGGTGTTAAGATGTGGAATGCTGCAGGGAGATCTTCCTCTGAATTCTCATGACAAGAAAAGGTGTACTTATCCAAAACAACCAATTTCTTTTTAAATGTCAGTATCATATCTCATAGCATTTCCATCTTTGCTCTGGCCACCAGGGAGCTCAAAGCCAAAAAGTTTTGGCATATTTTCCCTACCTTCAGCAAAGTCATAGTACCGTTTGGGACCTCTCTGGGAACTAACTTTCCCTCTTACTTAGTGTCATTCTTCCTTTTGCCTAATTTCGGTATCTATTTTCCTCCTCCTTTTTCTTTTTGTTCCCTTTTCTCCTCACTCTTTCACTTTTTTCTTTACTGTTTATATGCAGTGGGTATTTATATATAATATCTTAAAATTCCCTGCTTTTTTAACAAGGCAGATAATGGTAAAAACAAAACAAGGAAAAAAACAAACATACACCATGAGATTGTTCAATCTCTGGGACCTGGGAAAGGAATATACACAGGTTCTTGGGTTGTTCCTTCCCATCAACTTTAACTGGTGGGGAGCTTTGCTTTGTCTTTTCTTTTCTTTTTTGTTTTTAACTTTTTTTTTAAGTTTGTTTATTTTGAGAGAGAGAGAGAGAGAGAGAAAGAGAGAGAGAGTGACTGTGTGTGAGCAGGGGAGTGGCAGAGAGAGAGAGGGGGAGAGAGAGAGAATCCCAAACAGGCTCCACACTGTCAGCGCAGAGCCTGGTGCGGGGCTCAGACTCACAAACTGCGACATCATGGCCTGAACTGAAATCAAGAGTTGGTCACTTAACTGCCTGAGCCACCCAGGCGCCTCTGCCTTGTGTCTTCATGCATTTATCAGAGGAGGCATGAGGAGTAGGACCATCATAGACTCTGGAGTCAGCAAGCGGTTCTGGGTTTGAATTCTGAATCCATCACTATATTAGTTTCCCTTCGCTGCTGTAACGAATTACAAAAACTTAGTGGCTTCAAACAACACATGGTTATACTCTTTCAGTTCTGGAGGTCATAAGTCCAAAATCTGTCTCATTGGCTCGAGGTGTCAGCCGGGCTGGTTCCTTCTGTGCCTCTAGGGGAGAACCCATTTCCTGCCATTTTTAAGCTTCAACCGGCTGCCTGCAGCCTGGGCTCATGGCCCTCCCCCATCTTCAAGGATGGCATCGTGCCATCCTGTCTCCTTCACTGACTTCCCTTCCCTCATCACCTCGTCCTCCCCTGGTCTGACCCTCCTGCCTCTTTCTGACAAGGACCCTTGTGATTACATAAGACACACGTGGATAAGCCAAGATAGTCCTGCCATCTCAAAATCCTTAACCACATCCACCAGCTGCCTCTTGCCATGTAGGTTGACATATTCACAGATTCTGGGAATTGGGACATGAACATCTCTTTTGGAAGGGGCATTATTCTGTCTACCACACTGCTAGTTCCGGGCCTCAGTTTCCCTTGTCCCTAAGACAGAGAGAGCAGCATTCTACAGGCTCTGGGGAAGTGGAAACATCAGCTTTATCAAACAGGATCGCACAGAGATTGGCGTCTTCCTCCTAAACTACCTCGAGGTCTGTTCTTCAGCCAGAGCATGGGTGAGGCCATTACATATTCAGCCGCCCAACATTCATTGAATGGAGACTGATACATCGGTTACCATCTTGGTGTGCCACACCTGCCATAGCAAAACATCACAGACAGTGGCTCAAACACCAGACGTTTGTTTCATATAGTCTGGAAGCTGGGAAGGCCAACACCACGCCGGCAACAGATTCGGTGACTGGTGAAACCACTTCCAGATTTCAGACGGCCATCTTCTCACCTCGTGGAGAGAGGAAGGGCTCAGGCCACTCCTTTTTTCTCCAAAGGCCACGAAGTCCGTCATGAGGGCTCCACATTCATGACCTCATGTAAACCGAATCACATCACAAAGACAATACTTCCTCTTGCCGTCACAGTGGGGGTTAAGTATTCAACATAGGAATTTCGGGGGCACACAGACTTTCAGGCCATAACAGCTATCTCGCACCTCTCCTCAGCGACTCAGAAAACAGCAGTGTGTGGCAGAGAAACTGTGGTATGAAAGTCAGAAGAGCGAGCCCTGTGGCTTTCCCGGGTCTGCCGAGACTCAGCTGCGTCATCTTGGGACTGTGGCTTCTCCTTGCGGGCCTTCTGTGGCCTCGTCTGTAAAATGAGGGGCATAAAATTATCCCCATCACAGGATGGTTCCGAGGACCACGTGAAACCATCCACAGCACGCCTCTCTGTCACCGCGAACCTGTGGGTACATGTGAGTGCTGGCCAGCTGCCCAAAGTCATGGTCCCCACCACCCCCCCGGCCTCACCGCTGCTCTGCTCCTGGAGGCAAATGCATCTTAAGGTATGGTTTTCATCAGCCAGTAGTGCAGTTCACAAGCTGGGGAGTTTGAGTGGCACCCACGTGCGTTTTTCTTCCCCCTAGAATTCTTGCCTGAGGGGTGGAAACGAATAGCTAGCTAATGGAGCGCCGATGGCATACCAGCAATGTGCAGATGGCTTTTTGTGCTTTGTTTTATTTTTCAGTCAAGGGGTCATGACTGTCTTCAGTTTACAGTTGGAGGAATTAAAGCTCAGAGGGACACGTCTCTGGATGGTAGTAGTAACGGTATTGACGATGGCCGTATTCGTTTTTAAATTCACGACCACTAGAGTTATCATAGCAGAAACTCACAAATGTTGTGTGCCTTCTGAGTGCCAGTCATTAGGCTAACGTTACACGTTTATCATTCATTGATCCCGCCCCGGAGGAAGGTGTGCTCATCATCCCTGCTTTCAGTTGAAGACGCCGAGTGAGGCTCAGAGAGGCCCGAGAATTCTCTCAACTCCCACCTCAGTGAAGGGCGTGTTTGGCAGAGGTCCAGTACGCGTCCCCATCTCCTGCCGCGTTCACAAGGCTGTGCTGCCTCCCAGAGCCTGTGTCTTCCATAGCCAAGAAGTGGGGTTTGCTTTGTTTTCAAAGGTCCCTAAGCTCACCCCTGCTCCCCACCGTCCCAGACTGATATTTAAAAAAAAAAAAAAAAAAAATTAACGTTTATTCATTTTTGAGAGAAAGAGACAGAGCTTGAGTGGTGGAGGGGCAGAGAGAGGGAGGGAGACACAGAGTCTGAAGCAGGCTCCAGGCTCTGAGCTGTCATCACAGAGCCTGATGCCGGGTTCGAACCCACAAAGCGTGTGAGATCATGATCTGAGCCGACGTCGGACGCTTAGCCGACTGAGCCACCCAGGCGCCCCAGACTGATATATTTTTAAAGGGTGACCTTTGCTGCAAAACTAGGGCAAAAGAGAACCAACCGGGACCCGCCCGACCATGGGAACTTCCACTTGGCCCACCCACCTTTGTGGCTGAGATTGTGGCTGAGTCAGGGGAAAGAAAAGGAGAAAGTTCAGCGAAGCCTCCAGCGGGTGGTCTCGCCCAGGGCCCATTACCAGGCTGGAGTGACAGAGTGTGGCACGCCTGCGGCTCATCCCGTGTCTAATGGAACAGAAATGAGCACCTTACTGCCCTTGTTTTCCAGTGGCTCGTCCGGGGCTCTGCGAGGTTTATTAATCTCAGCGTATAATGGAAAATGTGTTGCCATGTTAAATCTGGAGCCACTGTTCACTGCTCAGAGGATTGAAGGCGGCAGGAGTCTTTGTCTTATTTACAAGCAGTGCGTGGGAGGGACACTTAGGGCAGGAGAATGCCGTCGTAAAAATCCATGTGGAATTTGAAAGTGTGCATTAATGCATGTGACCAGATGGTTCTAAAATATGCCACTTTAACCAAAAATCATCCTCTGAAAAACTCTTCTGAAGAACATTGTGCATAATAACTGCCTTGAGCAGGGCCATAATTGTAGCAAATGTATGAGGTACGGGATGGGGAAGAGGGAGGGAAGTGGTTCTTGCTTCTCATTACAGGGTCCCTCCAAATGCCTGCCTGAAAGAAAAAAAAAATCACCCAATGCAGAGAACCGTGGCTCTACTTACACCATTTAGAATCGCTGTGAGTTATTACCCAGAAATTGCTAACCACTGCTTCCTAAGTTATATATTAAAAAAAATAAGAAGCTTCCAAATTCTGAAACTCCAGAAGCAACCAGCTGTTAGTTACATGTCACAATATTCATACTCATGTCTGCAAGTATATTCTTAGGTTTGTTTCCTGCTTGTCTCTTACAAGTTTTAAGGGCCATCAGTCGAAGCGTCTAATAATCTTAACACTGTTGTATTTACACTTGAGATCTTATTATCCTCCCCTTAGCTATGTAAACAGATGAATAACCTGCTTGGGATTCACCCAGATACGGCTTGTTGCAGACTCCAGGCACAATGAGAAGGGAGACATCCTGTGTCAGCCTTTCGGGCTTGTTCATTAGGCAGAAGGGGAGAACGTCCCAGATAAGCCATCACTGGGGGCCAGGTGGGGTTACCACACAGGCCACTCAATCTGTCCTAGGAGCCCTCAAGTTTTGCACACCATTGTTTAAAGTTGCAAGAGGCCTTGGGACTTTTTTTTTTTTTTTTTTTTAAAAAGGAATCATGCAAGCGGAAATGTGACTCTCCTTAGCAGAAAGGGACTGTTGCCCACCAAAAAAGAGTCCGGAAAATGCTTTGTTGCCTCTCTGTATTGTGATCAAAACAAGTGGGTGCGTTTTCGTGGCGTTAAAACATTATTTTCCTTTATTAAGCCTCCTGTTTCATATTGCTGTTCAAATTCGACATCTACCTTTAAGTTTGCTTAAAATTATTACCACTTTGTTGACATTCATCTATATGCTTTTCAGTGGGTGTCATCTTCTCATTTGCAATATACCTTTTAAGGAGCGGTTGGGAAAAAAAAAAACAATATACCTTTTAAGGAGTGGTTGGAAAAAAAAGGGGAAAAAAAGGAAAACATGTTAAATGTTAATGATTTCTTTCCTAACTGCAATTTTTGTCAGCTCCGTTTTGTACATATATGATTATGAAGCAATTTGCATGAAATTTACACCTTTTCAAATTTTGAAAATTGCCTTGTTGAAAAAGAATCGCTACACTTCTCAATACCGCACTGATTAATCACAGTTATAGAGTAGACATAACATTTTTATTAAACTCTCAGTGAGCAGGAAAATTAGCACTTCCTGCAATAACCATACTAATTTCATTAGTGAACGTTTTCATTTATAAAGTGCCTCTTCCTTATCTTGAACCTTTTATCCTTTTCTTATTGACCAAAGAGAGGGCATATCTTTGGGAGCTCGTAATAAACCATCTTCGTAATACGTTGTGACCCCATCGACCAGCTGCTGCTTCCAGCCGATCATCTTCCTTGATCATAAATATCCATCGGTACCTTTTATCACGTGGGGCTCTTTGGGCTTTCTTTTTGAATTTCAATGATGAGATAGTTTCCCATCCTTAAGAGCATGCCGTGGGATGATTTTCGGCCAGACTAAAACTCTGAAAGTATCAGGTGGATATAAAGGTAAAGAAAATACAGGCTTTTGTTGATTCATTTTCATATAACTTCTTTACTGGGTGCGTATGATAAAGAGGAAACAGGAGGGAATACAAGAAAGGCTCAGGGAGAAACTAGAGAGGTAGAGATAGGGTCTGCCGGGGTTAGGGGCCTGGGGTCCAAGTGTCTTATTTATATACAAACTCACATGGGAGTCTCCAGTTCCGCCACAAAGTTCTTTCTCAAACATGTGGGCAGCTGAACTCTTGTGATAATTATTTATTTTCCGTCACCCTACTGAATGCCGGGTTCTATTTGTGGTGCTGAGGACACAAAGGTGAACCCTCAGGCAAGCCAGCTGCCTCCTCCCAACAAAGTTTACATTCCAGTGGGCGAGCCAGTCCAGAAATGAGTAAATGGCTGGATGAAATCTATTCAGCAGTGATGCCCATCCAGAAGCCAGCAAACATGGTGTCTTCAAGAAAGGAAGGTCAGGAGTGGACGGGGGCTGCCTCGAGAAGGGATGGCAAGGTGGCATTGAATTGAAGGCTTCAAAGATGAGAGGGAGCCAGTGATGGAAAGAGCCAGAGGAAAAGTGTTTTAGGCAGAAGGAACCGAGAGTGAAAAGGTGCCCTGTCAAGGCAAACGTTATGCATTGTTGAAGAAATAGCATTGACCAGAGGGTTTGTTCATGTGCCCTGTGATTTTTAAATTTAGAATTGAGGTCTGTGCTTGATGTGAAATATTGATCGTTTCTTTGTGTCTTAAGTGCATTGGGAAAGCTGTATATATTCAAAGTAAAAGAGAAACAGACATTTCTGAACACCCAGTTGGGGAGAAAGGGGCAGTGGCAGCTTCTAAGTGTTATAGGAAAACAGGTGACTTTCTCTTTGTGTGTCAGTTTTTTATTTTGTATTTTTCATTTATTTTTATTAAAACTTTTTTAATGTTTATTTGATTTTTGAGAGAGAGACAGAGCGTGAGCAGAGGAGGGGCAGAGAGAGAGAGAGAGACAAAGAATCTGAAACAGGCTCTAGGCTCTGAACTATCAGCACAGCCTGACACGGGGCTCAAACCCATGAACTGTGAGATCATGACCTGAGCCAGAGTTGGATGCCTAACCAACTGAGCCACCCAGACACCCCTGTGTGTCAGTTTTTTTAAAAAAGCATGGATTATATGGCTTTTTATGTGCCAGTTACAACTTAGAAAGGTAAATGACTCATCCAAGGTCATACTGCCAATAGACTGGAGGGCCAACATTAACCACACAAGACTGAAATTTCCCAGTAAAATATATATATTCATTGGGTGCATTATGCTTTAACATCACTAATAACTTTTCATTGGCTTATGTCTTGTTTTGTCATCTTTATGTATAGCTTTTAAAGGGCAGTAACTATCTTATAATTCTGAGTGTCCTTGGAGTACCATGCTATTGAAAACATGCTCAAATTCAACAGTAAGCAGACATTGCAATGAACACAAAAATGAAAAATTATTTCACACTCACCGGATTGGAAAAAAAAAATAAGTACTCTGGCAATACCAAGTATTGGCAAGGATATGGAGTAATAGGAAATTTCATACATCCCTGGTCAGAGTATAAATTGATAAAGCCACTTTGGAAAATATTTTGGCATTACCTAATAAAGTCATCCATAAGGCTATATAGTTTCACTCCTCTGACATGCCTTTGAGACACTCTTGAAAACTAGAAAAAGTTCAAGCATGATTCTGGCACATTATTTATGGTACCAAGAAACTGAAAGTTTTCCAAAAGGCATCCATAATAAAATGGGGGAAATAAAAGGTGGTCCTGGATATTCACAGAGAGGAATACTCGTTAGCAGTGAAAATGAGTGAATGAATTCCCATAAACTGAATCAACATAGAAGAATCTTGAAAACACAACGTGGAATTCAAAAAACAGTTACATAGATTCTATACGCAGTATGATTCAACTTATAGATAGTCCAAAACATAGGTAGAACTAAACAGATAGAGGATATAAGAATATGTGCTCCATGCCATAAAGAAAAGCAAGCAAACGGGGAGCACAAAATATGACCTAGTGCTTCCCCAGGTTGGAGTGGGGTGGGTGGGGTGGAGAGGAAAAGAGAATAATGTCTTGAGGGGACTATGGGGGAGGTACTACAAAGTTCCATTTAAGTCATTCTGTTTACCATTGTTTAAGCCACACATAAATTACATACATGAACTCTTTTATTATGTAGGCACATTGCATAATATTGAAAGATTAAAGATATTCCGGTACCTTGAAACTGAATTAGGTGTTTGGGGCTTGGCTCCTTTGTTTTCTGTCCTTCTTAGTCTTGACCCACCGTGAGATCTCTTGCCGGATGAAAACATGGGAGAGTGATATTGCCCCGCACAACTCTACTTCCTTCATACTCCAGTCTATCCTGTGTGCCAGACACATTTTTCAAAAACACAGTATTTACTATACTGCTCATCTGTTCAAAAATATTCAGTGGCTCTCATGGCCTCCAGGACTGAGCCCATGTTCTCCAGCCTGTCAGTTCTTTTACCAGTGTTTTCTCTGCCTCACCATTTTTTCCCCATTATTTCAGTACATTTTCTTGTGCATAATTGTGTGGTCAGCCACCAGGCTGGGTATGGGCACAGCAGTGAACCCTTAACCCATGGCTTTTGTGGGGCTCATCTGCTTCCTGTCCTTCCGACATCATGTGCTCATTCTTGATATCTACTTGTACACACTCCAGTTTCTGTACTTGTGCTTCATTTAGTATTCTTGGTACACAAATCAACGTAAGTTTTGCAGCTTGATGTAACGCACGTTTATCATTCCATAGTTTTTGTGGGTCAGGCATCTGGGCATATCCTAGCCGGGTTTTCTGCTTAGGGTCTCACAGTCTGCTACAGTCAAGGCAACAGCCTGGCAGTGTTCTCATATAGAAGCCCAACTAGAGAACAATTGGCTTCCAGAGTCACCTCCACACCTCCAAGGTCACAAAGGCTGGCTCCTGGCAGAATTCATTTTCTTATAGCTGTATGACCCAAGGCTTCTTGCTGAGAGTTGGTTGGGGCTGGAGGCCCCCTCAGCAACTGGTGGTGGCCCTCAGCTCCTAGAGCTCAGCCATAGTTCCTTATCACATGGGCTTTCCCAATATGGCAGCTTACTTCATCGAGCCAGCAAAGAGAATCTAGAACAAGTTGGCTGGCAAGACATATTCTTATATAACGTAATGTGATCACAAGCATAATATCCAATCAGCTTCTGTTGGCCGGAAGCACCTCACAGGACCTGCCCACACTCAGAGCCGGGGAATGACCCAAAGGAATAAGCACCAGGAGGCAGGGATTGTTTGGGGCCTCCTTAGAGTCTGTTCACCCCAACTTATGTCTTCTCTTTGCTGTCAGTTAATGTCTGTGAAGCCTCTAAAACTGAGTCCCATTTGAAGCTGTCTGTGACTGCTGTCTCCCTGGGAACAGCAGGAAGACGACCTTGAGAGTCTAAAGGCCAGAAGATCTGCCTTTAAAGAGCTGCCATCTATAGCCTTCAAGGTAAAGAAGGAAGATTTTGAAGAAAGACTTTGCCTGTGTTAATTGCAGTCTTGAGTCACTTTCAGCAGGGATGAGAAATTGCCTCTGGGCTGGTTCCACCCGTGAAGGTGATAGTACATCAAAACTGTTTTGTTTTGTTTTCATTTTCAAATAGCAGTTGTTAGACCCCTAAAGATTAGGGTTTCTCAAATACTGATCAGAATAGGTGTTTAGGAAATATTTGTTTAGAGGACAATGGCCTGTGATAGGCTTGCCCTCACACTGTCAGATGTCCTGAGGATGTGATGCCCATCTTTTATCCCAACATTCTGTAGAGGCCTCGAGGGATTCCCGGAAAGCCCAAGAGATTTCTGCATTGACAACAAGAAGTCCCAGACTGTCTGTTTTTACCCCCTCCTCAGATCCTGTGGCATCACCTTTGATTGGAGTGGGGCATTTGATTTTCTCCATTCCTTCCTCTAAGCCATGAATTGGACAAATATCTAGTAAGCACCTACCGTGCTCTTGGCACTAGTGTAGATCACGGCGCCATTTTGAAAGCATAACCTGAATAATGGACAGCACGCCGATAAAGCCACTGTCTGGTCTCGATTATTTTTAACACCATAAGGAAAAACTTTATTAAATCCAATCACAGGAACTCCATTTACTTTTAACCCCACATGGCAAAGTTATCAATGTGGGATGCTTCTGAACTCACAGATGAAAAATGCCTAGATAAATACCGTAAGGGACATTTTTAAGCATGTAAAAAAAATCAATTTTCATAAGGTTACATCTTTTTACCTCTTTATATAAAACATGCTATATTAAAAGAGAGATTAAATTTTACTCTGTGGAGTCAAATGCAAACACAAAATTATTTTTTCATTTTTCAGAGCATGTACTGGATTATCATTTATTTATGAGGCTTTTTTTAATCTAGAATATATGGAAATCTTTTCTTGAAGCACAATATAATATTGAATTGGGAATGTTGTCTGACAGTTTCCCTCTTACAGTTGCATAGAATGATTCTCCTGTATGAATTTTTAAAAGAAACTTCAATATACTCTGCATTTGAAAGGGAAGAAGTAATCGCCATAATCTTGAGGAATCTTTTAAATGGCCTCCATGCCACTTCTATATTTCCCCAACTTTGCTGCAACAAATAACGCTTCTACGATTTTCCAGAACTCACAGAATGTCCGGTTTTCTTTCTTATGCACAAAAGGTACACCCAGCAATGGAAGTTCTCCTCCCAAAGACAGTGTCATCAGTTCAGAATAGAGCTATGATGTGATTTCTGTTTTTCCTTTTGCACCTTTTCCTTGCTTGGAGGCTCTGGGCTTGAAAGGGCACTTGTAGCCTTCATTCTCCACGAGGCATGTGTCTTTGCATTACAGGCCCTTCAAATCATGGGCCGAAGCCACACAGCCATGAGATCAGGGACACAGAAAAATGCGGGTTTGGGCATCAACGCTTTCTGAAGAATCCCTCTAAGGTTAGCCGCTCTGAACCACCCTGCATCAACTCACTTTTATATGGCTTGATCATGTGTTTTTCGTCCCATTCCTACTTGGTGTTGTTGTTGCATAACACGCCACCCCGAAATGGAGTGATTCGTCTACAGATTGCCTAGGGCGGCCTGGCTTCACCAGTCTCCTTCTGGGATTCAGGCTGTACCTGGTGGGTTACGGTACGTACTCCCCGTGGTGGGAGTTGGTAGGTGCCACTGCCTTGTTAGGGCTAGACTCGGGTCTGGATTCACATTTCTTTGGCCAAAGCCAGTTATGTGGCCAAGCTCAACTTCAGTTGGGAAATTTTACACCTTCCAGGGAGGTGTGAGGATGTCAAGTGAGTGTTCGCTAAGTAGACTTTCTACCTAGTCTTTGGCATTTATTGGAGGTAGATATATATCTCTATGTCTACAAAGATATTGGAGATATATATATATAGATAGATATCCATGTAGATATCTATACAGATATTGGAGATAGGTATATATCTCTATATAGATATAGAGATATAGGTAGAGATAGAGATACATATCTATCTCCAATAAAGATATATATATCTCCAATAAATATATATTTCTGTGTTTATGTATGTATATTTTAAGTATAAAGTATATTTTTATAAAATTAAATAAAAACGTATCAATAGCTTGTTCAGATTTTAGCCTCCTTCAGAACAGCACCTCTAGCATTTGCATTTGTCCCTTATGTTGCATGAGTAAGGCGGCCCTGACCCCTAGTTCATCATTCAGCTGGCTCACCTTTCATCCAACCCCGGATTCCATCAAGAAGCATTGGGTCCACAATTCTCAACTTTGGAGCCAGACCAGCTAGAGTTCAACTCCAAACTCCTACTTCCCAGCTCTGTGACCTTGGATAATTTACTTAACCTTTCTGAGTCTCAGTTACTAAATCATTTAAATGGTGATGGTTGTACCCACATCTATATCCTTTGCACCTGCATCGTGACATTTTGGCTCCTCCCCAACTAATAGCTCTAGAATGCTGTGTGCCGGTCCGCTGTTTGACCGTATCATCCGAGCAGTCTTGGAGAAGCTGCCACTTTGTGAAGAATCTGTTGCTAGGGAATGTCAATGGTATGACTTTCAATTTAGCACATGCACAAGCGACCTTGTTTGGGCTTGTGCCATTGGTAATTCAGTTTCGGGATTTTACTTTGACAGAACGTATTCAAATATGGTTTTTGCTGTCTATCAATTGTACCCTCACGGCCCCAGTTCTTTCAAACAACCAAGACTTGCTAATTAATATTTTCACAAGAACATTTGTCACATGGGTGAAAATTTCAAAAGAAAAAAGTATATGACCTTTGTTCTCGTAAATACTTTATAACGTAGTTGGGTCCACATCATTTTGACCACCTGGTCCAGAAAGTACTTAGATACCATCTGACCTCAGCCTAAGACAGTTGAGCTAGTTAATGCTTTGTGCCTTTTTGCCAGTTAAAAATAATCTCATACCGTTGAACTTGTCTTTTATCATTCGATGATATGGTGTATATATACACCAAATCCAAGTATATAGATAAGACTGATGGATAGATAGGTAGAAAGATATATCTGTAGTTGTTATGAACAGTGCAAAAGAAATTCATTTCCAGCGATGGGTCATTTGGAAAAAGATCAATATGGTACATCAACGTTATAAATAAATGAAAATGAATACGACCCCGTGGTTTTCTGAAAGCCTGGTTTTCTGTGTGGCCCCCGAGGATTGCATCTCTGACACCTGAAACACACATCATCTGTTACAGAATGCTTGTTTGTGAACAGGTTTAATGATGAGGGTACATCTCCGTAAGTGAATAGCATTTGTAATGCTGTTACGGCTTTGTTGATTGGTAGCATTCCTTGGGACATGTCTTGCTTTTCAGAAGCCTATGCAACAAAAGAAGTAATAATAATAATGTTACATCATACCTCTTCTGCATTTTCTTTTTTGCTTTTTTCACAGTTTCAGTGTCTTCCTTTCTTTTCTCTTTTGTTAGCCACCCCATGCTCACTCTTCCGTTCTCAGTCCTGTTTTTCTCTCCGTTCCTATTTTTTGGAGCTGTTAAAAATCCATTTAATGATTTAGCAATAATTATGAAGCTCCTGCTCTATGGCTGTTACTTTATTAAGTACTAGGGATAAAAAAGACAGTTTTTGCCTTACAAGGCATTGTGAGAAATGGAATAATTTAATAATATATTTAAATCCCTTACAGTGATACCTGGAACATAATAGTGCTCAAAAATTGTTGAAGTTTCGCTTTGGCTTGAAATTAGACTACCTTGAAGACTCCCTGAGACCCAAGGAAAGTGTCATCATTTCACTGCAAACCATAGGCTTCATTTCTCAATATTCAAACCACAGGGCTTGTAAAGTACTCTTCCAAATCATGCCCAGTGTTTAAGGCATAATGGCTCCCAAAAGTTTGCTCTTCTGGGTGTGCATGCATGCTTTCTCCTGCAGCCCACAAGTTCTATGAAAAAAAGGGCTCCAATTACTGTTTTCTTTGCCCACAAAGGATTCCATTCGGTGCTGATCACCAATTACAGATTGAGGGGCTCTGTGGTCCCAAATAAACAACACCTCCTCAGAGCCCAGTTGGCCAGTCAGACACAAGGTGTCCTGACTAATGGCCAAGGTGGTGGCCAGCGGTCCTACCCCAGACAGATGACCAAATGGAAGACTTAAAGTAATGGCACAGAAATAATTTCTTTAGCATAAGAATTCTACAATATTAACTTTATAATCCAAAAGCTCTGGTATTAGTGAATTACAGAAGCAACTAGTGACATTATCTGATTTGCAGAGTATTTGGAGAATTTAAAGTTCAGCTCCGTGGCGGCAGTGGGGAGGAAATGGGGAGTTAGAGCATTCTTCCGTGAAGAGTTTTTCTAATTATTATTCATTTCATAATGCCATTTATTAGGCCTTCATTAGAATGAGTTTTTCTCTTAACACCACCCCAAAGATGCCTTGTAATTTCTTAATGGCCATACCTGCCAACCCAGGTGGTAGTTCCTGGTCTTAAGTCTGGTGCAGTAGATGTTGAAAGGATATGTGTTAACTTCTTATATGAGTTTAATCATATGAAAATGAGGTACTGCCTATATTAGAGTTGATTTCATGCTTAATTTTCTTTTCTTTTTTTTTATTTAAAAGCTTTCTTGGCCATTTTCTGTTTTTAATTGCTGTTGTGTATCCTTAATGCACAGGATATGGTTAGGACAAGTATTTAAAAAATATTTACTATTCTGATGTTATAAAGAAGAAAGTTACATATGGTCATTTGAACTAATTGCTAAAATGACACTACATTAATTAGATAATTAAGGGTCTTGAGCATGTGGCTATTGTATTCATTGGGCTGGAAGCCAACGTTTTCTATAGCTGAGAAAATGGGTTAGCATAATTCAAAATTCAATTGCTGTACCCTTTTTCATATGAATAGATAATACAGAATGAGTCTTAAATCTGGATTGGAAAAACTAACAGGAACTGGTTTTATTTTAATTGAGTTTTAAAGCACTTCTAGGCCTTCTCATCGTCTTTATAGTTTAACCCTTTGTGGTTGTGACCGCCTGCCTTCTAAGTCTTGCCACTGAACACGGTCATGGTAATGATCTTTCTATATTTATTGTGAACCCCTAAGGATATGTTCTTCACCAATAAATGCCTTGAGACATGAAACCAACGTCTTTTTGGCCTCTGCCCCCTCCTCGCTGAGAATAAATGCTGCCCATGGTTTGAAGTCCTTTATAACAGTACATTTTCTAGGAACCTTAACTTATCAAGGTTATTTGTCAGGAAAATTATCTCTTGTAACACCAGGTTCCCTACCTTCAGATGACAGGACTTAATACAAAAGTTTTCCCCATCCCAACTAGTGGTGTAAGTTGATTTCATATCCTTTTATTTTATAAAGTTTTGCTTATCAGGTTTGTCACCCTCTATTTGAAATTAAAATGTGTGGTCTCCCGGTGACCTTAAAGCAACTGACCCCAAATCTAATCACTCCCAGCGTCTGTGAAAATCGACAAATATGTCAGGTATAACTCGTGGCATCAAAACATTGTTTTAAATATTTCATTTGTAGGCAAGGCGAGGATCATTTTCAGGTTAGTCCTCTGAGAAGGATCGCTGGGCGCATGAACACCTTTGGTTTCTCTGCTCTCTAATCGACAGTCATTATCAACGGGTTGTATGAGCAGAAAATGTGCAGTTATATGTTCTGCACGAGTGAATTATTGATTGGATTTATGGCCAGAAGAATGTTCCTAAGTGGTCAATACATGGCCACACTATGTCAGGTGAAGGTAAAAAGAAAGTAAAGAAAGTGAGATCTATACTTTTGATAGTAACTGCTGTTGGGTTATGTTACATTTGTCATTTGAGGTTACCATTGGATGTAGATGAAAATGTTAATTACGTTAATGTAGATGAAGACATGGTGTCCAGCAGACGCCTTACAAATAGGGAGTGTCAGTGTTTGCATGTTGGGATTTTTTTGGTCAAAAATTGTATACTTATGTAAGCTGACATCGACTGGCTTGCCAAAATTGTTTTGGGTGTGTAAGGGCAGTTAAAAAAATGTGGACGGGTTTATGAAAAAGTGTATGCAATCCTTCTGTTTCTCATTATTTATTGACCAATGACAATTTCACAAAAATGTCATTAGTCCATTGGTCGCTGATGAGTGCAACTTCAGCTGATACATGTATCTCTGCTACGTCACTTCTACTAGATGACTAAGGACCCCTGCTTACTAGTGAACTTGTTACTATACAAAGTTATAGTTACTGGAAATGTCTTCATCGAGATCAGCCAAACTGGCTCCCCGCTGGTTCCACCTTCTGCCCCTGATCGTAGAATGTCCTGACGACCCCTTATTTGGTGGGTCATTTATGAGTGGCTGTTCCACTGATGCCGAATGGGAACCTACCATGCAGAGAGCTCGACTAGTGCTGAGAATATGGAGGTGATGAAGGGGAAGACGTTGCCATTGACAGGGCACGGGCTCAAGTACAGGTGCTTTGCGCGCTGTCCAGTACACGGCTAACCTACTTAAGGCCAGCTTTAGGCAAGGTGAACAGGGGTTCACATCTTACTAGTGATGGTCTCCATTCCCCGCACTAAGCGGGGACCTCAAAAAAAAGACGGGAATCTTTTGTTCTGGAAGTCTTTGTCCCTGTGAGCCTCTTGGTTGGGGCGTCCTGTAATGTGAAGTGTTTAAAGCTGCGTGTTCTCTAATCACCTGGGCTTATACACCCAGGCAGCTGTTTCACCTGGCAGTTCAACCAAAGGAAGGGGGCCATACATGCGCTCTAGCAACAATTGGCTCTGTTGGTCCTCTTAAGCCAGCCAGAGGAATTTGTGGCGTTTCAAGAGTAATTCTGACAATATTCAGGTTTGCTTTATGCCCCCACTCGTGAGTGTAAGGCGAGACGTCACCCCTACCATCAACAAAGGGATTCAGAGTCACAATGAATCCATTAAGAGGAGTTTCATTTTCATTTTCTCTGAAGCAGAATCCCTGGTCATGAAATGGAATATGGATCGTAGGTTTTGTGGGGAAAGGCACTTGGCTGCAGTTCCTTCCTTGAAACGAGGCCTAGAAATACCAGCGTCCCATGCTTGTCTTCCCAAGCTGCAACTGAGTCACTGATAGCATAATGATAATGTGAGTCCCTTCAGTGTCAGAGCACCCGGCGACAGTGAGTGGTCTGGCCCAGGAGCAGATGCCCTGATGTGGTGTTGGTAATCCTGAGGTTTTTGAGTTAAGTGCTTTTGACATGCAGAATCAAGAGTCAAGGGCGAAGCTGCCTTTTAAATGCTCTCTCTGAAGCGTCCACCTGCAGATGTAATTGAGCCTCTCAGGTGAAGAGCTTTATTAGAGCAAAGCTGGTTAGTGTTGCATACCTATTGGAGGGAATATTTTAGGCATCTTCAATAACTGCCATGTGACATTGCTGAAGGTCCTGAGCCTTCCTGTCCTCCCAACAGTTCAAGAAGAAAAATGCTATGGCGGACGTGTTGCTTAAGCTTCGCCATTCACTGTGGTCCAAAGCAACCCTTCCCTTCATGGTCATAGTTTCCCATTATAAAGGTAGTTGTGTGATTATTGTACGTCTTCCACACCAGGCTGTAAGATCCATGAGGTCCGGGACCATGTCCTTCTTGTTCCTTTCTGCTTCCCTAACAGTAACACAAGGCCCAATATAATTACCATCATCACCTTGATCATTGTCACCGCCATAGCTGATATTTATCACCATATAGAGTGCATCAGGCACCATCAGAAGGGCTTTATGGGTATTGTTCTCTACGCTGGAGCCAAAAATTAAAAGCAAATTGGCCAAGAGGAAAGAACATGGATTTTGGATACCAAACCCTTGAATCCATGATCCCAAAATGTTGATTTCCAACCTCTGGATTTTGCCTCAGGACCAGGTCACTTAATCCCTGTATGCTTACATTTCCTCATCAGTAAAACTGGAAGAATAGCCCCCATCTTCCAAGTTTGCAGTGAGAATTAAGCACGGAAGTTGCTCTGAGCCTTGTGTACAATGGACGCCCAAAACAAGTGAGCAGAGGTGCTGTTTTTTATTATTTTTTTAATGTTTTTTATTTATTTTTGAGAGAGAGAAACAGTATGTGTGGGGGGAAGGGCAGAGAGAGACGGAGACACAGAATCCAAAGCAGGTTCCAGGCTCTGAGCTGCCAGCACAGAGCCCACCGCAGGGCTTGAACCCACGAACTATGTGATCGTGGCCTGAGCTAAAGTCGGATGCTCAACCGACTGAACCACCCAGGCGCCTTGAGGTGCTCTTTTTTTTAAATTTTTTTAATGTTTATTTATTTTTGAGGCAGAGAGAGACAGAGCATGAATGGGGAAGGGTCAGAGAGAGGGAGACACAGAATCTGAAACAGGCTCCAGGCTCTGAGCTGTCAGCACAGAGCCTGACGCGGGGCTCGAACTCACGGACCGCGAGATCGTGACCTGAGCCGAAGTCGGCCGCTTAACCGACTGAGCTACCCAGGCGCCCCGTGGTGCTATTTTTATACATGTTATGGAGTCTGAGAGTCAGGCTGAGAGTCTTGTGAAGGAAGCTAGGGTACGCACTATGATTCCGTTGATGTAAAGGTCAAAACGTTAGGAGTTCTCCATGTGAGAGAAGTCAGACTAGGGGTTACATCTGCAAAGGGCATCGTTCTTGAAGGGGACGGAAGGCGCCTTCTGGTGTGCCGGAACTGTCGTCTCCATTGATCTGGCGATATACTCGCATGGGTGTGGACATATGTGAGAGCTTATCAAGCCATACCCTTGGTGTCCGTGCCCAGCAGTGTGGGTGCAATACCTCAAAAGAAATAATTTGAGAGAATGTTCCATTAATTGAGTTTTCTTCCATCCTCAGTCAAAGCACAAAGCAGGTGCCTGGAGCCTGGGTGGTGAAGGTGGAGGAAGGCCGAGGTAACCACGAGGTCTGCTTCTGGATTTTGCTGAGGCCTATTCGAAGGCAGTTATGGATGCATCAGTCAAAATCCAAACCTAAAAAGAAATTCTTGAGCCATGTCCCTGTGAACTAAATATAGCATCAGATTTATAATGTTGTGGTTCTGACCACCCCCAGGCTATTTCTGACCACAGGGGCAGCTTAAATGGTGTGGCCCATAAAAAGTCATCTGCAGGCTCAGGCCAAGTGTTGGTCTATTTAGGGCCAAGAGGAGACCAAGCCTTGGTAGCAGATCTCCCCAGGGTAGGATCCTAAGCCGAATGGAGATTGTTGCCGCAACTGCTGGCCAGGAACCTGGCGATTCCTTAGCATTCTGTCTTTGGGGACCAGCTTTTTAGAGGTGGGGCTTATTCACGCTGCTCACCAAGGAGCTCACTGAGGGACTCCTGGCTGCTCTTTTGCTGGCCAGGGGGACTTGGCGTTAAGTCAGATAAGCCCTGGGCTCCCAGAAAGCTCCCTGTTTCCTGTATTGCCCGCTTTTCTTTGCCACGGCCTTCCCACCGCAACTCCTTGACTTGACTTAACTAGTACCCTCTTAAAAGGTGCTTTTTTTGGCCTGGGTCAGTCTTGGCTTCCTCCCCAGAAGCCTGGTTCCTCTCCCTCTCTTCCCCCTCCCAGACAAAGGCACACTTGGGGTTATGATACAGCTTGGTCTGATTGCGTCGGCCCTGCCCTGTGGTGCACCTCTGGGGCCTCCTGTCCCATGCTTTCATGCAGGCTAAAGGTTTTCCTTGCTCTCCAGAGATTTGATTCCAGGCCCACCTCTGAAATAATTGCTCTAGGTAACCAGAGGCAAGATAAAGCTCTCTGAGCTTCCACTTTCCTTATTTGTAAAACGGAGAGGCAAGACTAGCTTTCTTCCTTCTAATTTTGCTTTTCTGGTTGAATACTATTGTGACGTGATAAGAAATACATATATTGGTCTCTACCTCTGGCTCCTCCTAATATTTTTGGTCTTTGGCCCTGGTTGCTGATGCAGAGCTCCTCAAACTCTTGCTATTTCCTGGGTGAGAGGCGTTTCTTTTGTCCTAATGAAGCAACTGGTGGCAGGATCCTGGATGGAGGCTGGTCACCCAAAAGACCAAGCCGTGAGTAGAGGCTTGGGAGCTTTACCCCCACCTCCCATGCTCTGGAGGGGGAGAGTGGCTAGAAACTGAATTAATAGTCGATCATGTCTACACGGCGAGACGCCCATAAAAAGCCCTGAGGTGTAGGGTTCTGAGAGCCTCTGGATGGGTGAACACATCCAGGAGCTGGGAGGGTGGCCCATCCTACTCCACAGGGACAGGAACTTCTGTGCTGGGAACCCTTCCACACCCTATTCTGTGTATCCCTTCATCTGGCTCTTTGTTTATAACCTTTAAAGTAGCCTTTGGAGGAGGTCGGCAGCCATAAGGAAACTGTTCGTGTAGGTCATGTGAGCCCGCTGCAGCAAATTATGGAGCTTTGAGGGCAGGTGGCGGGTCCTTCAATGTGCATCTAAGTCTGGACGGAATAGACTGGGTAACCTGGGGCCTCAAACTTGAGGTGCCCATCTGTAGTGGGGGCAGTCTTGTGGTCCTGAGCCCTAGCCCGTGGGGTCTGTGCGAACTCTACTCAGTATCAGGAGTAAATTGAATTGCAGGACAGCCAGCTGGTGTCGGAGAATTGGTCCTTGTGGGGAAGAAACCCTACACGTCTGGTGTCTGAAATATTATGGGTGAGATTAAAGGCAAAACAGTGAGTCTTCCCCATACAACGATTTATCATGTTTAGTACCTACCATGTGCCACTGACAGCATTAGATGCTTCTTTACTCATTATCTAATTTAATTCCCCAACCACAGTGCGACATAACTTATTCTTTCCATTTTAGAAATGAGAAAACAGTGAGTCAGAAAGATTAAGTAACTCGTTCAAGGTGACCGCGGCAGAAGTTTGATATTAGGAATAACTAACATTTATTGAGTGGCTTTTGTATGTTTGAGACTGTGGTAAACCTTTCATACAGATAATCTCATTTCCTCTTTACCACAACCCTAGGATAGAGATGCCAATATCTTCTCTTTGACGTAGGTAAATTTCAATTTTGAAAGGTTAAGTAATGTGCCCAAGGGCATCTATCTATAACTGCTGGGGCCTTACTTACAGACTTAGGTTTGTGTGAGTCTGAAATTCATGCCACTTCTCTTATATATGACACTGCATCCCTTCATACCCTTGATGGGGAACCCTTGTCCCCTTTTTTAAGCCTAAAAGATATTATCCATGATTCCACAGCATCCGGATTTGAAAATCTCTATTAACTCTTGGAGAAATCTAGCTATTTGATAATGGCATGATATAGTGAGTATTGTTTTTAAAATTTGTATAACATTTCAAGAAACCAACAGAATGAAAGATCACTTTCTAATGAAGAATTAAAAGAAATCCAGCAACTCTCTGTCAGACCTTTATCATCATCCCATTCATAATTGATTCCAAAGTTGCATGAATCTTTCAAGATAAGTGTCTTATTGATTATCCTGAGAACAAGGGATCACCTGCCACTGCCCTCCCCTGATTACCGTAAACAGAGATGTTGATCAGAAGAAACGTCATTTTCTTTGGCGTTGGACCCATGGGGCATTCTGACACATTGGTGTGGGGAGTAAAGGAACCATGATTCAGATCTACAGGTGCTTCATCATGGCCATTGTCTTGTTTTGGAGGAGCTGGAGACAGATGTCCATTGGTTAGCCAACGCAGCCTTGACCTGTCTTATACCCTTGTGCTGCGAGACTTCTTCCTGGTAAAGATGCAGTGTGGCCCATTGAATGCCAATTCATGGCTGCCAGGAAACATTAAGTCTCTCAAGCGATATCCTTTTTCTGTGTGTTTACTGGTGGTGATGTAAATCAAGTGGACCTTGATCTTGGAAAGGATCAGAGTGTTAACAAGGGACTCTACAGTTTCTTCTGTCGCTATAATTAGGGAAAATACCAATATAGCCCTGCGGTGACATTCAGCATTTAATGTCTGCTTCCTGTGTGGCCAGGATTGCAGCCCTCCGTGGAGCTGACCCTTGTTTGCGCTGCTGCTGAGCGTGGCACGCGTGTGGGGAGGGCCAGTATTGGCAAGGGAAGTGGCAGAGTTTTCCCTGGTGGCTTGATTACTCCTCCTGAAGCCCTTGAAATACTCTCCAGGTGACAGTAGCTCCAGACTCAAACAGGTAGCGGCATTTGGACAGAAGGGGACCTGACTCATGGTTTTTAGGTAGAAATAATGAAGATTCAGGCCACTGCATTAAATTAGCAGCCTGATTTCCCAAGGCTGCCATTGGTGAATTGCTTAGTTGACATCCTGGGGGATGGGATGGGGCTACTGTGTTCCCAAATGAGCCTTGCTCTTAGGAAACTCTTGCCCAGCAGCAAAATCCACCCTTTCTTCGGCTATGAAACTTACTTGTGAAGTGGCCTTGTGACTTGCTTGAAGCAGGTCATGAGCAGGAGGGACATTCTCATCACTAGAATCATGGACTATACAAAAGCCACTTGCAGCACCGTTTGTTCATTATTTCTAGATGAGGACATGGAGGTACAGAGGGGGTTGAGGTCATTCTTTCTTCTGGGCCATTGTCTAGTGTTCATTCCTGCTGAAGTGTCCTGGGTGCCACTTAACGCCTTTGCCACCTTATTCATTTAATATCAACTGATTGAGCACCTACTGGGTACCAGAGATGCTGGGGATAAAGAGGTAAATCCAGAATGGTCCATGCGGAGAAGCACAGGTTTCCTTGTGATGGTGCTGGTGGTGGTGGTGGTGGAGGAGGAGGAAGAAGAGAACCTTGGTTTTCTCAGCAAGAAATGGCTCCTTCCTCCCTTGTCTGTCATCTGTGCTGTTTAGTAGCCGTTCTGCAGCGCCTCTTTCTGGGAACATGGCTACCATATTGAGACATTTATTTCCTCTGACCCAATGGTATTCCAGAGACTCAACCGATAGGATGTAGGTAGATGGATAGACAGATGATGAACACATAGACTGGGAATTGGCTCACACAGTTGTGGAGGCTGACAAGTCCCACAGTCTGCCCTCTGCAAGCTGGAGAAACAGGAAAGACTGTGGTGTGGTTCAGTCTGAGTCCAAAGGCCCGAGAACCAAGAGGGGCAATGGGGTAAGTCCGAAGCTAGAGGCCTGAGAATAAGGAGCTCTGAGGTCTGAGGAGAAGAGAAGATGGATGTACCAGCTCAACAAGAGACAGCAAACACCCTCCTTTCTTTGCCTTTTTGCTCTACTGGGCCCCTCAACACATGGATTCTCCGGTGCCTCACCCCACTGTCTCCTCACTGGGGCCTCTGGACCCTGCAAGGAAGCCGAAGCAGAGAGACCGTTGCTTTGTTCGGGTTTCTGGTAATGGCATACAGGTAACCAATAATTGGATGATAAAGTGCCCTGACTTCCTATAGAAGTACAGACTTGTGAGGGCAAAAATGGAACGTATAGTGTGTAACTCTTCACTTTCTTTTGGTTTCCCCTAGTTTAACCATTTCACAACCTGTCTTCTGGCTTTTTTGTTTTGTTTTTTCTTTCTGTAGAATAAGAAATATGGGCATTAACCATGATGCTGGTTGGAAGGTGAGAAAAGATGGAAAACTCTAGGGTAAAAGGTCTTCCTATTAGAAGTTGGTATTTGCTGGAATTTTCCAAAAGGATTTCATTGTATAGGGTGTCTTTTACCTATCTGGAGTCTATGATTATTGGTGAATTCTGTGTTTTTTCTGTGTGTCACGTACTGTGATAGGTCCTAGGGTTGCACAAGCAAAATGAAATATGATACCTGCCTTTAATGAAGAAAAATACATATAGAAAAAGCTTCCAATGCCCAGTAGATACTAGGCACAAAGTTGAAGGCTAGTGAAGGGTTCCGGTGTGTTAAATCCTCTTATAAAAGGGTACATCAATGTGTTTAACTGGTATGGAAGACAGATCCCGTATGGTGGTTATGGTCAAGAGGGTGGAAGAAACACTCTAATTCTATCATTTTCACTGCTCCCTAAATGAGATAAAGAATAAATAGGATTGTCCCAGTTGAGGAGGAGGGAGAGAGGATGGCAAACGGGATGTTGGACGTGGAGCACTGAAAGCACACAGAAGCCATGTGATAAATTGTAGTACTAGGGGTTGGAGAAACATGACCTGTGGCCCCTGGGTGGCTCAGTCAGTAAAGCATCCTGCTGGCTCAGGTCCTGATCTCACAGTTCATGAGTTCAAGCCCCTCATCGGACTCTGCATCGATGTTGCAGAGCCTGCTTGGGATTCTATCTCTCCTTCTCTCTGACCCTCCCCCGCTTGTTCTCTCTCTGTTTCTGTCTCTCTCTCTCTCAAAATAAATAAACTTAACAAAAAAAAAAAAAAAAAAAAAGAAACATGACCAAGTGCTCCTGCAATTTATATGTTAGGGCAGAAATGTCTTATTTTTTTTTTCTAAATTTTTTTTTTTTTAACGTTTATTTATTTTTGAGACAGGGAGAGACAGAGCATGAACAGGGCAGGGTCAGAGAGAGGGAGACATAGAATATGAACCAGGCTCCAGGCTCTGAGCTGTCAGCACAGAGCCCGGCGGGGCTCGAACTCACAGACCACAAGATCATGACCTGAGCCGAAGTCAGCCGCCTAACTGACTGAGCCACCCAGGCGCCCCTTTGGGCAGAAATGTCTTATAACTCAGTTAGGTATCGAGAGCTTTCATCTTATACAGGGCATACGTAAAGGAGCTGGCAAAGGGGGGCCATGCCAGTGCTTGTGGGTTTTATCTGCCGGACTTGATTTCCAGTAGACGTGGTGTAAGCCTCTAATGGGAGGAGCACCTGGGGTGGTTGCAAGGGAGCAGTTAAGAACTCAAGACTGGCTTAGACAGTCTGGTTGCTGCATTCACATTCCTAAGCCCGGGTTGCTCTTTGTGTAAAAGGGGGATAAAATAGCACCTATGTATATCAGTTGAGACACTTGGGGCTGCATGTAGGGGGAAATTCAACTTGCAGATTTCAGTGGTATTAAAAGGTGTTACACCACCTAATCTGAAGCCCAAGAACAGGTGGTCACAGTGGTGGCCATGATCTGGCTTCACTTCCTTGAGATTCTTTATCAGTTTCTTTCCTCAGAGTCTCCCTCATATTTTCAATAATGGCTTCAGCAATTCCAGACATAACGAGAGAGCATAGCACTGGAGGACAAAAGGTACCTTCTCTTGTGTGTGTCTCTCAGGAGCAAGGGAACTTTCCCCCAGAGCCCTCATCATATTTATCCTGACACCTCATTGGCCAGAACCATATAAAATGCCTGTATCTAGACTCTAGTCACTAGTGAAGCCTTTGGACCTGCCCTGATTGGGAGCTTAAGCCACAGAAGAGTCATAGCCCACTTGTAGTCATGTGGCAGAGGGGGCTCGGTCATCAAGGGGAAATTGGAGGATGGATATTGGATGGATAACCACGTATCTGCTACGTGACCTTATAGGGATATGAGATATTCATCAAATGATACAGGGATATTCATCAAAATAAGGCTTGTGAGACACTTAACAAAGTACATGGCACATGGTCACAGCTCACCAAAATTTAGCTATGATAGTGATAATGATTGACAGCAGTAATGGGAAGTGGGCTCATAGAGATATCTTGGTCACTGTTGCAAAGTAGTTGTTACGGTCACTTTAAGAAGGTCCCTCTCCAGCAAACAGACCTTTTCTCACCCCTCCAATCTTTGCTCTCACCCTTCTCTGACACTTCTCTCTTTTACCTTGAGTCCCCATTCCATAGTTCTTGTCAAGAGACTGTGAGGTGCTAGAAAGATACCAAAGTCAACATCAGGTATTGAGTTTTGAATTTGGGGCACCACTGTTTTTCATCTCTGTCATCTCAGATGAGTTTGTCATGTTCTCTGAACCTCAGTATACCGAGGTGTAAAATGGGGATAACCATATCAGTCTTTTCTGCTATGAGGAAAACAGACCGAAATTCCCAACTTACACTCTTCGTTCAGTCACTGCTTCCTGAAGACGGAAGCTGAACCATTTCCTCCCACCTACAGGCCAGGTGGGGTCATTTACCTAGTGCGGTGCTGGGTGATGGACAGTCAGTCCCTGCAGCCTCTGTGAACCACCACCACTGCCCCTGGTTTTCTAGAAAACAATCAGCGACCGCTCACTGTACAGATGTGCTCAAGCGACTATAACCACGAGTGTTTGTAACAATGCGCCTATTGACTTCTTATTTCAATAGATATCCAGATTTATTATCCCTCAAGGTAAACATCGATTTTACCTTTGTCTCAGTCAATATTTACCTCTGAGGTCAATACATGTGGATATTCACCTCAGCTGTAGTCAATATCCGTTTCGTATTACAATATATGATATACATATGTGAACATTGAGCACACCATGGAATGTGAAAAAGTCTGGAAGACAAGCTTCTTGCAGAATAGGTGAGTTCTTTTTGTTGTTTTTTTTTTTTTAACCGTATCACTGTTTAGAGGTCAGATTCATATTCACCAAATAGAAAATATGTACATTGTGTGGATGGCTGGTATTTGGGGAAGGATTGCATGATATCAAATAAACATTCAAGCAGTCACTTAATGGTATCGCCCTAAATATGGTTTCTTGAGAGTTTCTAAGTTATATGAGAGCCATAAGGATGTAGGCATACAGGCAGGTTATAAATGCAGTAAGAATGGAATTATTTACATGGTTAGGACAGGGCATTGTCTCTCCAACCCCTGGATCCTCAGAGACTCTGGTTCCTGAAGCAGGAGCAGGAAGAGGAGGAGGAAGAAGCATCCATGGAACAATCGTTGGCTGCCAGCTACAGCTGGGAAGCCAGGCCTGGAGAATCATGGCGGGCCTGGATTGGAGCCCAGGCGTGTGAGTCAGGAAGTGCATTTGGCTGCTGGTCACAAGGGTGTTAAAATCCTTCGCACAGAGGAAGAACGGAAACAAATACTCCAGTATTGGGGTAGCCACTCCACAACGTGGTCAGGTACCCAGCCTCCCCTCTGCTTTACCAAGCTGCCTCCATCTTCACAATGACCCCCTGGTCCAACATGACCTGGAACCATGAAGGAGAAAAGGTAGGATGGAGACTGCCCCCATTTCTAGAGCCCTCAGAGAGCCCCACCGGACACTTCTGCTGGCTTCTCATGATTAGCCATGATTTCATCACCCGGCTAAACAGAGGCTGCAAGGGGGCATGGGAAATGCAGCCTTGGGTCCAGGCTCCAGTGTGCCTGGGGAAATGGAGAGGCTCCGGAGCCAAGGAAGAGGGGGAAGCAAATATCTGGGACACACCAGCAGCTTCTGCCGCAGCAGGCGCCATATAGACCGAATGTTTGTGCCCATTTGGAATCCATATGATGGCATTAAAAGGTGGGGCCTTTGGGAGGTGGTTAGGTCGTGGGGGTGGAGCCTAATGAATAGGATTAGTGCCCTTAGGCAAGAGGCCCCGCAGAGCTCCCTGTCTCCTTCCATTATGTGAAGACACAATGAAAACCAGCAAGTGTGAATCTGGTTCAGGGTATGAAGCAGAGGCGGGTCTGCCAATGCCTTGATGCTGGACTTGTGAGATCAAATGTGTTTCTGTTGTCGATCAGCCACCCCGGCTGTGGGATTCTGTTACACCAGCCCAGGCGGACTCAGGCACTGGGCAACCCTGTCGCATCCTACCTTTTTCCCTGGTACCGTATCCTGAATCCTTCCAAGATCACAGGGCTTTATCCTGAGTTTGTACTGTAACAGAAGTTGTGTCTGCCCAGTATTTCTTTGCCATCACATTTGAACTACTCACAGTGCTCCGTTTTCCTTTGGGAAGCTCCCAGCTCACTCTTCCTGGTAGAGATGGGGCTGTTGATCTCAAAATAGCCTCTGTGACCCCCCCCCCCCCCCCCAGCCACAAAGATGGGCACGTGACCCAGACCTGACCAATCATAGTTGCCCTCTCCTGGCCGCCCTGCCCGATGGAGGAGTGAGCATACACAAAACCAGGACCCTCCCAAGTCCTACCACGGACCTTTCTGCTCCAGCTGGTGAAGAGGGATTTTGCATGCCTTCACCCCACACAGCTAACCCAGTGGCCCCGCTGCTTAGCAGCAAGTCCCTGGGTTGCGCGGAAGGAGGCTGCCTCCTGCAACAACGGCAAACGGGAGGTTTAGAAAAGAGGCGTTGTAAAGCCTCTGCCCGACAACTCTTTCCCCTGTCTTATTAATGCCTATACTTTAACCTGTCCTCAGCTTCATCTCCTGGAATCTTTAGGGCCTGTTTAACCCCATACATGAAGCAAGCCCATGTGCATATGTGCATACATCAATTCATGTCGCCCCATGCAGCATTGCAGTCAATCCCTGAGATTTCCCTGGACTCCTATTTTTAGCAATCTTCTGTAGCAGCAGAACCCAAATCAGCTCCTGCTTTTGTATTTGCCAGAACAAGGTCTGACCTCTCTTCATGTTCCCTGACTCTTGCCAAAGAGGGCCGAGGACGGACCCCAATGTTGTCCTGTTGTCTTTTGGCTTGTTTATACCTGCTGGAACACAGCTCACCCTGCCCACCCAGCCACAGTCCAAAACCCCTAAGAAGAGTCTCACTCCTGGGTTTGCCGTGACTCATCATTTTCAGATCATATTAACCATGGCACTCCCACCTCCCTTCTAGAAGGGGCTGGTGGGTTCTTTGTTCTATAGAATGCAACAAGGGACCTCAAGCCATCACACCTGGAGCTTAGGACCCCATAAGTTGTCCTGGGCCACACCAGGCTCCTTGGTCCCATTTTATAGCTCATAGACCACCTCCAACTTAAGGTTTTATTTATTTGGCATTCCTAAAACTATACAGCCTCTATCCCTTGGGATGTAAATTAAAGCAATTTCGTTTTCATAGTTTCTCTGTTTGAAATCCCTCATTGTTTATTTAAATAGTAGCTGATGCATTTTGCAAGTAAAGAACTATAATTAAGGGAACATGAAGGGCTGGTCTCTCAGGGAAGTGGAGTTTCCTCTTGTAGTAAGCCCATCCTAACTGTTGAAGTTGCATTCTTGCTCCCTGCAAAAGGGAGCTGGCCCAGGGAACCAGAGTTTGGGGAAGAGCACCTTGTTGGTGGGGTGGGGGTGGGGGGGCAGAGCCCTGGCTAGAGGCAGTGGTGCACACAGGACTGTTCCAACAGTTGGTAATTGCAGGAGAAGACATTGCAGACGTTGCGAAAGCAGCCACAAAGGATGGGTAGAGCCATACTTCATTGCCAACAGCTGCTGGAGACACAGATTGGGGGTCAGGTGTCTTACTCCCAGCAGAAGGTCCAGCTATGTGGGACAAGGAAGCCACAAAGACAGGAGCTACTGGAAAGGCTCCCTTTCCTCTTTCCTGAATCTGGAGCCATGGCTCCTTGCTCCTGGCACAGATCTGAGAACCTTTTCTTTCTTTTAATCCCCACAGATGGCAGCGGTGTGACCCCCATCTCCCTCCACCACATAATGTGCAGTTTGGGTTGGGACCGTGCATTGTTCAAGGCCGTTCCATGTCTTTGCAACAAACTTACACCCTCTTGACCACCAGTGGCTACATAGAAGGCTGGCCCTCTCCATGTGGTCCTTGGTCTCTGCCCCCTGACCCCATTACCTATCAGAGGTAAATGATGTAGGCAAGAGAGAGCAGGCAGGGCTGCCTGCCTCTTGGTCAGCCAATGAGGATGCCTTGATGTGCGAACTGTCCTCAAAATGGCATTGGAATGGCTCACCCGTAGCTGCTGTCAGAAATCAGACCTCAGTAGAGTAGGAAAGAAGCTTCGTGTTCCAAGGAGGTGAAATGTATCCTAGAAGTGAGAAAAGGACTAAATGGCGGAGGATTTGGTTAGTTTTTCATTCTTCTTTCCGCTCATTTCTCTAATTCAATTTTCTGCAATCATATCTGACATACACACATACTAGACATGATGCATAGGCTTTATTTTTATTTTTTTAATTTCAAAGTGACATAAAACACAGGATGATATCTGCAGCCTCCCCACAGAGGTGGGTATGTAGGACTCCCTGCCTTCATTTGTTCACTCGTGTCATGCACTCAGTATATTTTGAGATCCTACCTTGCCAGGCTCTGTGCCAGGCCCAAGGGTGCAGCGGGGCAGCAGGGGTGGGGGGGGGCTGTCGAGATGCTGGTCCTTCAAGAGCTGATGGTCTGGTGGGGGAGGTGTGCAGTAATTACAGTGAATCGGGGTTATGGTGGGGAAGACGTGGGGCCCCATAGAAACCCCCAGCAGGACTAGCTAGTTGAGCCAGGGGTGGGCCCATTTCAGGTGTGAGATGGCTTAAGAATGAAGACACTGGGGACACGGGGGATGAGCAAGGCCAGCCAGCTAAAGAAGAAGAGACCACAGAACTCCTGGCACGTGTGCACCAAGGTGACTGACCTGAGGGCCCGTCTGGGGGGAAAGCGTGCACCGTGTCATTGGAGGCTAGCAATGAGACCTGGCTGGGAGGTAAACAGAACCTGGCAGAAAGTGCATGGAGAAACCTCTTCATTAAGCGAGTGAAGCGAGCATAGTGAATGCCCACCCATAAAAAGAAAATCATAAAAATCAGCAGGGTTTCAGTCACTCTGATCTTTTTGCTCTGATCTCAGCAGTGATGAGGGCTGGCTTTGAGGGGTGGGGATCACACACCCTACATCCGCCAAGTCTCCAAAGCACTCCCGCCAAGTTTTCCCAGTAAGCATGCAGTTTAAGTAATATGCACATCCTCGCTGTGCAGATGCGATTTGAAGACAGATCCTTTGGGTCCCCAGCACCCCTTCTTCTTGCAAGCTGACCGCTGCCCTCCACCTTCATCTCGCATATCCTGCAGCTGCTTGGAGTCTGGAAGCTACTGTGTGAAAACTGCTCCTGCTCTAGTGCTAAGTTTATTTTAATCGGTGCCTGACTTTATAAAGAGAAAACAGCTTAGCAAGCATTGGTTAGAGTAGATTCAACAGTCTCCATGAGCTCTTGTGACGTGAACAGGACTTGTCTCCATTGCTTTCTTTCTCCCTCATATGTCAATCAATCTATCGATCAATTAAACAGATAGTTTTTAACACCTACTGCAGGCCAGGCACTGTACCTGGTGCCGTATGTACTTACTGATTTATAGTTTGGAATCTATGGCTGCTTTGTACACATTGCGGTCATTTTGCAGACAACTTTTGCCCACGTGAGGGAGGGCTTTTAAAATCCTGCACCATTTTCAAAGCAGTGTCCCTGATTTATCATCAAGCATTTCCCCCTCCCTGTCATTGCACACGTTGCTTTCTTCTTTCAGAAACGGTGCTGGTGACCTGTTTTAAGAAAGGTTAAAAAGCCAGCACTTAGATTTTTCTGGAAACCTTTCAATTAACCTCATTAGGGCTGCTTTATTTATTTTCTTTCATTTCTCTTGCTTTTATGCCTTCCAAACCCCTAAATTGTGGTGCTATAGTGATCTGCCATAGCCAGACTCAATAGTCAATACGTGTTTAATAGGAATTGCAGTATATGAGTTTATAATGTATATTTTTCCATGAATATAGTGAATATTTGCCAAGCCCCCCCCCCTTTTTTTTACCTTTTTAAATTCAGAAATTTCTAGCTGTGTTTATTCCTCTCGTCAGCATACTTTATCATATCAAAGCCTTTTCAGACACTGTAAAACTACTGAGTTATGTTTGGGTCATGTTTTGCGGTATGCCCTTTAATACTGTAGCTTTAGAAATGCAATTTTCAGCCTCTGCTTATTAGAATATGATAAAGTATTCCTGGTCTATGTCCAGCTCCACTAATCTCCAGACTGCGCTTCATGAATTAAGCATGAAGATTTTAGTCAATGTGCTTTCAAAGACCAATGTTTAGGGAATCATGGATTTTCTACAAGCTGAGGGAGAAATCTATAATAGGAGGAACTGATTTTCAAACATCATATTCTCAAGAAGAAATGACCAGTTCTGGCCCAGAAACAGAAAATATTTCACTATCAGAATATTCTAGAACCAGTTAAAACCACATTGTGCGATTTGGTTTGTTAAAGGGACGGTGTTTTAAAATGTGTAAGACCGTCTATCACGTGGGAGGATTTCAAATGACTGCTTATTTTGGAAAGCTCATGTAGATTGGCTTAAAATCGAGAGGGGAATGCAAATTGAATTTATAAGGTGTTATTAACTTCACACCCCACCCCCTGTCCCTCCCCAACCCCTGTGCATGTTGGTCCATTTTGCTCTGATGCAATTCAGTAAATAGCCAAAGATCTGTCTGCTGTGTGAGAGATCTCCCTTGGGGGAGAGACTTTGGGGACCCATGGCTGCCTTAACCAGTCTAGCTCTTGAGCGGATAATGTCTAAGAACCCAGAGTGCCTCCTGGTTTGGTGCGTTTCGTGGCAGTCGGCAGCAAACATTTTGAAATCGCTGTGCTAGATGATGTGCGGGGCACCTCTCCACTAAAATGCAAAAGGCCTGACTATGCGAGTGACTGTGAAGCACCCGGAAAGGGCACTAGGTTACTTTCATCAGAGTTTGAGCAGCCCCTGAAGTCTTAGCTTCCATGTTGGGTGAGGTCATAACTGGTCTGGTCACAGTTACCTTCGTAATAGTAAGTACTTTTAGGCGAGGGTCGGTTCTCTGCCTGACGTTGTGCTTAGCCCTTGATGTCCGTAGCTCACTCAAATCCCCATTTCTCCACGGGGAAACTGAGGCACAGGGCATTTCAGTGACTTGCTTAGGCGGAGTCAGCATGGAGGCCAAGACTTGTCTGACCCCCTCAGTGTAAACCCCCACACCCCACTTTGTGGCTACACAAGCAGGCCCATGTCTTGAATGTGTTGGGCACGAGCCTGGACCCTGTGGCTGCTTGGGCTCGACTCCATTGGTTGCTGATGGAGGTTCTCCCCCACTCCTCCAGTTCTGACCTCAAGACAGAAATGTAAATCATCTCCAATTAGGGGGCTGCTTCTTGAACATTTGCCTTTTGAGGAAGACAGGAAAATTCTCAGCTCGTCTAGCTTTATCTGTGAACCTACAGGATCTCTCAGGGGCTTTAAATTAATCAATCAATCCACAGACATTGAACTGAATCTCTACCTTGAGCAGGAGACAAAGTGCTTTAAATGGGAAAGAAACCAAAGGGCCGGCCGCCCTGCCCCCAGCCATCGCCCAAGGCTGCCTTCCATGGCTGGGGGATCAGCCTGTCAGTTCAATCACACGGCCCCTGTGACTGGTGTTTTTGACCAAGCTGGCCCCGTGGACAGCTCTGGTCGTGTGTAGACACGGCCTCCGGAAGGGGGAGTACATCCGTCTTTTTTTGAGTCCTTGCCATTTAATCATTACTGACACAGTTTTATGAGAAACACAGTAAAACCCAGCCCTGTCAATCACCGTTTGCTGCCCAGTCTCAGAGCAGCACCCGCAGAAGTAGGTGTGCAGAGACCCATCGCCACACACCTTAGGTTTGCCAGGTGGAGTGTGCCGGCCACGGCGGGGAGAAGAAGCGTTGCTCCCAGGTGACCGGGGGTGCCGAAAAGAGTATTTATAAGGTGACCCACTCTCTGGGTCTCGGCAGATGTACTCTGGGACGTGCTTTTAGAACAGGCCACCTGCTCTCTACCTGATGGTGGCTGAACTGTAGCATTTTTAGGACTCACAGGTGCTGTAGGGGTCCCTGGGGGTTCATGTGGATAAGAGAAGCGAGCCAAGTGGAGACTCGAATATAAGAGTAACAGTCTTTTTTCTTTTTTTTTTAAGTTTATTTTTGAGAGAGGGAGGGAGGGAGAGAGAGAATCCCAAGCAAGCTCTGCTCTGTCAGTGTGGAGCCTGACATGGGACTCGATCCCACAAACCTGAGATCATGGCCTGAGCCGAAATCAGGAGTCTGAGGCTTAACCAACTGAACCACCCAGGCTCCCCTAAGAGTCACAGTCTTGTGCTGTGGCCCTTTGTTGCTGAGGTCGTTTTTAAAGAGAAACAGGGGCTCAGCGTTTTTACATGGTGTCTCCATTTATCAGTATTGACCACAGTTCACTTTTTTTTTTTTTTTAAACCATCCATGCACAGGGTGAGCCTCTGTGCCTGAGGAATGGAAGCCAGATACAGGACTCCAGTTGTGACTTCCCCTCAGAATCAACCTCCTGGCTTTGTGCTGCTGCAGTCCTCTCTAGGCGAAGTAGCCAATGGCAGCTCTGAGATTAGGATCTTCCAGATTCGTCAGTAAACCCTTATGGCTGTGGAAACCACCCTAAAATGACAGCAGGACCATGGGGCGTTAAATACATGATCCCTGAACACAGACCACCTGAGAGTTCTCTATCTCGATTCCTCCGAACAGCTCCCTAGATAGCGTTCACTTCTCTGACCCAGAGACCTAGAACAGATTCAGAGATCACTGTAGGGATGACTTGGGTCTAGAAGCCTCTCCCCAAGGTGTCTCCCAGGAGCCTGCCTGCCAGCCCCATGGCCATCTCCGTCTTCGCGGGGACATCTATGGCTTTGAACACACTTGGGAAGAGGGCAGAACTACCCTTCCTTCCAGAGCCTCTACCATCCATCCGTCACCGTGAGTAGCATTGCCCCCACACACCCTCACTGGGTGTCCACAGAGTATTTGGGAATGGACATGAAAACCCTGCTTTTCCACTTAAGGCACCTAGGGCTCCAGGGATGGGACAGCCAAGGTCAGTCGGCTCCCTACAGGGCAAGGATGGAGAGGCAAATCCAAGTTGGCTTCTCTCTAGACTCAAACAGAACTTTCTCCATCACCAAGATCCCTTTCTTCTTCCTTGCTGCCTACTTCATTTTATTTATTCAGAGGGGCCTGGGTCCCTCTTTGACTCTGGGTTTTTGTAAAAGGTGAGTTGTAAATTCTGCCTTCCACAGACACTTGGAAGCAGACCTGGGATCAACACCAGCTCAGCTAGGCATGTCCCTTCTCAAGTATAAGGTCAAAGGACAAAAGGGATCAACGAGGGCTGTCCTGCCCTCCTTGACCAGGGGATAGGAATTCCCCAGCAGAGAGGAGAAAAACCAGGAAGGAGAATAGAATATATTTTTTCCAAGCAATTATCCACACTCTCCCCCCACCTCCGTTTTCCAAATTATAAGTTCTTTTTATATAAGCACTTTCCGTTAAAGTGGAAGAAATAGCTTTACCCGGGGTGTAAAATATATACTTTCTAATGTAAATCAAGGAGCTATTAATCCCATAATAAGAACACGATAGTATATTAATTGATGGAAATTGTGGAGTGGAATATTCATAATCAGCGGCGGTCTTTTCTTTGGAAGGAACAAAGGATTAAGTTAGGGAGACAGTAATGGTATTGTTAGCAGGCTATTTCAATGATTTTCTCCGCGGAAGAGTAGAGAAAGGTGAAATTTCAACTGGGAATATTAGACTATGCAGATCTCTACCCAGGGGTATTCCTCTCTGCTCAAACCGCCGCGCTGTGCTTTGCCTTATGATCCTATTGTTTTATTAGCGGAATCATTGCGTGTTTCATTTTGCTATAGTAATAGCACAGTGTCTGTCTAACAATAAATTATAGAGTCAGGCAAACAATGGTTTTGTATTTGGGAGACAATGAAATACCCTATTAAAATGCAGACTTCCTTAGGTCCCCGAAATTAGAGTCTTATTTTAAAATGATTCCTTTGGGCTTAATACACTGTTTTGAACTAATCACGCTAACAGAAATCACTCTTTTGTCAGAGCCTAGAGGACTGTGTGAGTTACCTGTTTCCTTCGTATTTCTCCATTCATATTTTACCCTCAAATTCTCTTCTGGATAGATCCCATTGGTTCCACAGTGGAAGGTGTCGTGCTAATGGCAGCACTCTTTTGCACTCAAAAGACAGAATGAGCTCTAAAGACGCCATATCCTTCCTACCACGTTTCTCAAACAGAATTCTGTCCTGAAAGTCATCATGATAGTGACAGTAATAGTGATAACAACGCATGGTTTTTTAATGATCACTTTATGCTGGCCACTGCAAGCAGTGGTTCTCTTGTGGGATCCCCGTCCAAGCCGATGAGGAACAGAAATCACCATTTCCTCCGCTTCACAGATGAGAAGACCGGGGTTCAGAGCGACTGGGTGCTTTCCCCCAAGTCACGTAGCTTGGTCGGTGCTGGTCCTGGAGCCCGAACCTCTGCCGTCTGGTCTGTAAGACTCTTCGCCGCTGATTCATCTTCACTTCTCTTCCCATCTCTGTGATCAGAACCTTCCTGTGTCCTTGAATTCATCAAGACATAATGCTCTCCAGCCTTCAGCACCTTTTTGGAGCTGGTGAATGGGGTCGAGGTGAAGCAATACGTGCAGTCAAAAGTTTCCTTTTTTCTTTTTCGGTTGCTGTATGTCAAGTTCCCCTCCAGGACCAGGCTTTGTGTCATATGTTTTACATCCGTCATCTTCTCTCAGCCGTATTATTTGCATTGTACGGGATGAGGCGTGCGACGTTCAGAGGTTTTTTTTTGTTTTTGTTTTTTAATGTTTATTTATATTTGAGGGGGGTAGGGGGAAGGGGGGACAGAGGGAGGACAGAGGATACAAGCAGGCTCCGTGCTGTCAGCACAGAGCCCCACATGAGGCTCCAACTCATGAGCTGTGAGATCATGACTTGAGCTTTAGTCAGGCGCTCAACCGACTGAGCCACCCAGGCGTCCCCAAAACTCAGAGTTTTAAGTCACTGCTCAGGCCTCTCTGACCCGAAGGCCTGCCTTCTTCTGAGCCTCAACGCATCATGGAGATCCCATCTGGTTGTCAGGAAATAGTGCCTAGTGAGCGGACACAGGAAATCATACCCGTTAAAACAAACAAACACAGGGGCGCCTGGGTGGCTCTGTGGGTTAACCGTCTGACTCTTGGTTTTGGCTCACGTCACAATCTCATGGCTGGTGCGACTGAGCCCCATATCAGGTTCTGCACGGACAGCACGGAGCTTGCTTGCGATTCTCTCCCTCCCTCTCTCTCACTGCCCCTCCCCTGCTCCTACTCTCTCACAAAATAAATATTTAAAAAATAAATCAACAAACAAAACCTCTGAGATGAACTTGAAAGAGATCACTGGCAAAGAGCCTCTCTTTGACCTCAGTCAGGCTCCTTGGAATCTTCTTCCCAGCTAGGCCTTGGCTTTTCGACTTCTGCGTCCTTTCTTTGCACGGACCAATTTGAGCAGGAATTGCCCACCCCTGGTTATTATCTTCCTCATCCCGCACCCTCCCCGGGTAGTCTCCCATCACCCCAGCCTGCCTCCAGCAAGAGGTGAGATCAGGGAGATCCCTGTGAGATCAGTTAGCCAAAATTGCCCTACCCACTTAGGAATTTTCCATTGACCGTCTCCACCCTTCTCCTGAGCTGTGAAGTCCTTGCTCTGCCTCGTTGTGTGTGGAGCTGAGTCCAGTGACACTTTACTGCTACAGAACCCCTCTGCGGCCGTCCCCACACCAGGAGAGGCAGTACCCCTGAACTAAGTCTAAGCCTTACCCTTCTTCAAGAGTGTCGTGAATATTGTCTTTAACACCACTTTGCTGCTTCACTGGTTGGACCCGATGGGGTTGGGATGGAGACACCAAGTGACCACTGTCCCCCTAGCTGAATCTCAGTGGACAGCCTCAAAAATCAGAACCTGCATTTGGAGGACACTAACCGACATTCAGCTTCTGCCTTTGGGTGGGCCCACCATACTGGCTTTGCATGTGCTCCAGATGTTACACCGCCTGGGGACGCCCTTCCTTATTTTTTCCACCACACCGACACAGCCCTGGTCTGCCATCCTGTCCTTTCACCCCTGCCGCCCCCGCCTCCACGAACGCTTTCCTGAGCAGATGTTCGTTTATAAATATGGCGCCTCACTTAGTAAATATTCATGGTGCTCTCGTGTGCCAGGATGGTGCTGAGATACGGTACAAGGATGAACAGAAGACAGTCGTCATCTGTCAGATCCCCCAAGCCCATCTGTGGCAAAGTTTTCACCAGGCTGTTTGAAAGAGAGAAAAATAGAGACAAAGTAGTGAATTTTCTCATAAAGCACATCAAATCTATTTTTTAAACTGTCATTTATTTCAGAATTGTATCTTTCACCCACCCTTTTTTTTTAATGTTGTGCCTTTTCCTTTAATAAAGATGACAGAAAAGGGTAGTTTTTCCTTCTTTTTTTCTTTCTTTTTTTTTTTTTTCTTTGTAAAGTCTTTGACTGGCAAAACGAAAAGTTGAGAAGTTTATGTCAGCAGTTTCCCTGCCCACCCCCCACCCCCGCCCCGCCCTGGCCCTTTTTTTTTTTTCTTTTCTTTTTAATTTTCCTAGAACTTAACTCGAAAAGTCTGGGAATGTCTGATGTATCTGTATCCTGTAAGCTTGCCTCTTGATGACACTTGATACTCCATTGTTCCCTGATGATTTCTAAACGTTCGCCCTGTCTCTCCAGCCTTCTGCTTCTTCTGTCTCCCTCAAGGTCTGTCTTGCTCAGGCAGGCTGTAAGTAATCAATACTTGGTGATTTGACTTCTTAGCCCTAAGAAGAAAAAAAAAAATCTCCAGGTGCAGAACACAAAGGCCGAGCTCTTGTCAAGGGATTCCTCGCTTTTCCATTCTCAGCCAAGGGGAGGCAAGGCCACTCCAGACAGCCTTCACCCCCACCCCCTTTCCCTTGGCCCTTGTGAAAAGGGATAGCCAGTTTTCTATTACCATTGTGCTAACTGACGACTCAGAACTGTGACCGGAGTTTCAGAATTGCCCAACACCCGTCCTTTTTTTTTTTTAGAACAACCTCATTAACAACCCCCAGTTTTACATTTTATTATTTAGGGACTCAGCACTCTCCAGTGTTACAACTCAGGCCGCTTGTGCTTCTAGGCACGGTTCTGTTCTTCGCAGCGTTTGCGAGTAAACAGCGTTTGCAAATAAGCAGCTATCTTTGGTCTTCATCAAAGAAACAGGCAGAGGTCCTGATGAAACAAGGTGGAGGCGCTCACTGGCTAAATTGAACTCTCCTGGTGGAGAGAGAGAGAGAGAGAGACAGAGAGTGTGTGTGTGTGTGTGTGTGTGTGTGTGTGTGTGCGCGCGCACGTGTGTGTGCGTTTCTCTTTTTCCAGTACCCGTATTTGAACCCCTAACTGACATGCGAGTTCAGATGCCTCTCAGTGGAGAGTGAAGCTAAAACAGGTACATTTCTAATAGACTGAGCATTTGAATTGGATGGGCAGCTTTATTTCCTCGTAATACAGCTACACAAATGCCTGATGTTCAAATAGATCCTAGTTAGGAGACACAGTCTATTAAGAGGAGTATCTAATCCACCCCCCAAAATAATTGAGGATATTGTTCATTTTACATTTAGAATTTATGGCTATCAAAGTGATAGTCCATGACCAATCATCATGGGTTCTTTAAGGTAGTCAAAATTTACTGCTGGGCTATTATTCAAATATAACATAATTTACATTAAAATCAGATGATTCTTTTTAACCTAAATTGGCTTTTTTTTTTTTTTTGTAGTCTCTTTTAATTCAGCACTTTCACTTAATAGAGTTTGGTGCATTTAAAATTTGGTGTCAAATTTTTTACCAAGTTTTTTTTTTTTGGCTTTTATGTAAAAGATGGCATTCACCATAAATATGAACACGTACACATTAGATAGTTACTTGAGACTTACTTTTTGCCTTTTGGGACACTTGAACGCGAGGCTGTTTGTTTTTCTCAAGTTGATTACCAAAAAAGAAAGACAGAAGGAAAATAATGCCGATGCCTAGTCCCTGCCCTGTCGGGGAATTTCTCGTACCCTTCGTATGAGCCCGTACTGAACAAAAGCAGATTCTGTTGACCTCCAAGCTTAAAAAGGCAAGAAATGTGCCAGCTTCTGCTGGAGCAAGGTGAAAGAGGACCATGGAAATTAGTGACTCTGAGGTGAATATGGGAGCTGGTCCAGGGGAAGTGTGCAGCTGGTCTGGCCTTGCAGAGTGAAAGGGCATTTCTCCAGAATTGCATGATTTTTTTTTCCTTTTTTTTTTTTTTTTTTTAAATAGGGGACGCTATTGTCGTTCAGAAAGCCCTAGGCTGTTCTGAAAAGAGGCAAAAATCAATAGCCCACTTGTTGAGGCTAAGTGAATTAGTCTATGTTGAATGTAACTGAGTACCTGAACACTTGAGTGAGCAGGGCTTGTCGGGAAGAAAAGACAATTGGAAGGATTGTCCTTAAATGTCCACAGCGGCGCACATCGCTGCTTAATTACGCCCAATGATCAGTTTTGTGCAGCACTAATGTGAAGACTCTGTTTTTGTTTTTGTCTATCTGCCCGTGACCTGACGGCATGAATAGCGTTCCCCACTTCTCAAAACCATCCAACTGGTGGCAAATGGGCCGCAGAAGAGCAGGGAAACATGAATGGGATAATGCAGGTGGGGTGAAAACTCCTTTCATTAACCAGTTAGCAATGTAAACATGAGAAAACAGAAAATACATTAAATAAATGTTTCAGAAAATAACATCGTATTGTTAACTGGAATAACATACATAAAATATTTCACGTCAGCTGTGTTCCCCAGGTACAAAGTATACACAACATAAATAGTCCTAAGAATACCGGGCCCGAGCCCGAGTCTGTACCTGCAGTATTCTCAGTGTGTTCCCTGCTCCCCTCTGGCTTCTGATACCACATTTCTGGGGTTTTGGAAGTTACACATGTATCCTTGCAAGCATTTGTGGATCCTGAGAATTGTTTTCAATGTTTTTGCAGGTTCTCAGGGCCAGGGTCTAGCAAGGTCTTGCACCCGAAGCCGTCCAAATGCTCTTAGAGTGTGAACTCTTGTCCTTGACCTCACTGTGGGACCGCAGGCATTCAGCTGGCATGGAAGGAATGTCCAGGGCATTTTTTTTTTCTTTTCTTGGCTGTGTGCACAGAAGGACACAGGGGCCCTCTTTAAGACACAAATTAGTATGTTTGTTTTGGTCAAGAGCCGTGCATTTTGTTTCCAGATGCTTCATTTCCATAACCTCTATTACTTCTCGTCTGTGGGGTTTTTTTGGTGCCATGAAATAGGGCTGGTTTGCCGGTGAAGGTACAATAGGCGTGTGGCTTATTAAGATGCATAGAGCTTGTCAGGGACCCTACACGAATTTTGGAGGCCTGTGAAAATATTATTGGCTCTGAATTATGGGAGAAAATTGCAAAGTCAAAAATGTGTCGATGTAAAATTAAATACCTACCAACCATAATGTTATGCCACTGGTCACTGGTAGCTCAGCTCCCCTGTCGTTACCGCTCCGTCGTATTTAATGTGGACAGTGCGATCATTTTAGCGCATTTGAATCAGTGTGGTATGGTTTCCCTCAAGAGAGAGGTCTCCCTCGACCCTGCCACAGGGCCCTTCCTGGCAAATTTAAGCTTGAAATACCAGGGCTCGCGACAGAATTAAGAAAGAACTGTGAAGGCAGGCTCAGGACCAGCATGCTGATACAGTAATGAGGGTAAGCTCAAAGGGCTAGCTTCTCTCCCGGAGAATAATCGAGGCTGTCCTCTTTCCTTTCCGTCCTAAGCCCTTACCGTTTATAGAAAACCAGATTGCAAAATCTGCGTGAATCC